>NC_046367.1:26116132-26416132 GCF_011125445.2 Fundulus heteroclitus
TATACTTTAGCTTTGACAATATTTGTGTTATATTTTTTGACAGTCATCTCATAAAATGCTGTATACTAATGAGTTCTTGGAATATATATGTTGTTGTCTGCTGAAATATCAATGCTTTTTATGGCTATTATTTATTGCTGCTAAACATAAACCTGCCCTGGGACTACAGCTGAAAATTAGCCTCTATGGCTAACTCTGGGATATTTACATTTGGATTTCAAAAACCCATATTAATTAATATGCAGTGTCCCATTTCAAATAAATAAAATAAAAAATAATTAAAATCTCAATAAATCTCAATTATTGAAATAAAATCTAAACCTGCATCTACTAAAACACCACAAAGTAAGTAAGCCTATATACTTGTTTTGGGTTTCTTTAACCAATGTACACAGAGATGGTACAACTAACAAAGATGTGAAATTAACTGCTAACTTTAGCTGTAGTTGTCAAGCATTACAGGCCTTTTGTGTTAATTTTTCTTTTTCTAATGTCTCTCTAAAGTATTTTTTTTTTTCTGAAGATGACAAGTTTATGTTCGGGTTACCTGCACAGGTAGCCGTACGTACAGCCGTTTGTTTATTTTACCTGGAGACGCGCTAGCTCCTAAAGGTTGACGGCATAACTCCAAAAAGCATGATCGGCATTAGCCTTACGACAACTTTGTGTGACTTTCGCCACTAGAAATATTTCTAAAAAATCCCTCCTGTCTTTTCAAGAGTCAGGCAAAACCTTTGGGTACATCATCCTACACAGCTGACTGACAACTCCCATCAACAAGTGGAGGAGAGCGAGCACTACTCCTTGCTACAGATGACGAGAGAAGACATCACATCATTCCTGTATCAAGGGTGTGATTCGGAGGGTGTTTTTTATACATCAGGACTGGAACAACAACTTTAAGAAATGTGGGTACAAAAATGACAAACAGGGTTTATAAAGTTGGCAGGGGTCTTTGATTAAATATACAAACCTATTTTGGACAACAAAAGACACAGAATTGTGCATATAATAACTTGGCTAAACTCCTGAGATGCGATGGTCTAGTTGAGGGTTACATTGAACCTTTGATAGAAGTGAAGTCTCCACATAGATTTTTTTCTCTATTCTTGGATGAATTGTTGTTTTTACAGGAACTAAAGCATAAAGGTGAATCTTTAAGGTGAATTTTTTTGAATTTTTTCAATTTAAGACAAGGATAACCAGGTTTCAACAACCCAGGCAATTTGGTTCTGCTTTACTTTCTTACAGCTGGTACAACAAAACCTAAGTACCTTTTTGGAGCAATTTATATGCTGTAATTTCTAGACGGTTTGTTTATATTGTCACCATAAAACTTAAAATGAAATAATTTGACTGAATTCATAGTTTAATTTCATCAGATTTAGGTTAGCTAAGTTTAATTTCAGTAGCAACAGTAAGATAATAACGGTGATTGTTGAGTGAAACTCTATAACATCTAAATACTTCTGCAAAATAACACAACAGACAACTTACAAAACACTCAAGACACAAGAAGTGAGATTCTCCCAAGCATATAATCAAGCTATATAAAAGAAGAGGCTTCAGCACTGCACTCTGCTCAGATAGATATAATTACAAAACCAAAGCGGCCATGTTGAATGTTTAACTTGTGAAACAAACCGCATTGTTTCTAAAGACTTGACAAGTGTGGAAACAATAGCATGCCAGAGGAGATAGCTGCACATAATAAGCTTTCGATTTCTATTTCCGATCAGTTTGTTTGCCCTCTCTGAGGAAGAGGAAACAAAAGAGTTGGTTTTGGGGTGAGGAACTGGCGTATGCATTTGGCCCGTCAGTCAAAGGGGGAAAAAAACTGTGGGTCCTATTGACCACATTTACAATAGACTATATGAAGTATCCATAAATCAGCATAAGGAATGCTACTGTATAGACTGTAATGCATAACTTAATGTCCATCAAAACACAAGATTAATAAACTGTGTTTAGAAACTGCAAACAAGTAAAAGTCTGACAACAATTAAAAAGCACATCATTTTGTTTTGTTTTTTTAACCAGAAAAATATCTTTGAACAAATTTAAAATAACAATGGGTGGCCCCTATAAAAGAAACTATAATTTTATGTGTGGTAAAAACAAATCTGCTACAGCTGTTTTTCATGTAGAGACATTTGTGTTTTAACAGTTTTTTTTCTCTTTGAAAGACAGATATGGGATGCTCATGTGAATAGGGGCTTCCCTCAGATTTTCCAGTGGACAGTCACCATACCACTGAATTACTTTGTTCATGTAGAAACAAAATCAGCCCAAGATTTGCCTCAAGGTACAGGTCTGGTTTTGCCAGAGGCCATTAAGGTACCAAGCAACACATGACAAACATGTAAAGGCTCTCATCTTAAATAATAGCTGGAATGATCTTATGTTTTAACAGACTAAATCAAAAGTATAAGAAAAGCCCCCATTATTCTTGAATTATTCATCTGGAACCTCGGAGGATGCTCAGGAACACAGTTTGAATTATAGGAAAGGACTGGGCTCTCTGACATCCTTCACCTTTGAGTGAAAGAGAGTATAAATCTTCCCTCTCGCGGGTTTAGGTTCAATTTTGCATCAATCTGTAATAATTGTGCAATTAAAGGGGTTCTTTGATGTACTATTTTAGCAAATTGTGACTCTTGTCTGCTTTGGTTCACAAAAGCTTTCAAGTTAATAAACATTTTTACATTTATCCAGTAAAATACATTACTACAACATTGTTGTCCAGAATATTTACCTCATTCAGATCTTTGTTCTTTTATGTAGTGAGTCATTTATGTATTTTTATATTCACCTAACAGATACTTGCCAGTGTTTTTTTTTTCTTTGCTCCCTATGCCTGACACTGGTTTTGTTTTTTGCCATCCATCAATCTATTTTTTCGTACACAGAGAACTTAAACCAGAACTTAAACCAGTTTATGTCCTTTTATCTTTATACTCCACAGCCTGACATTCACCACAGCATTGGCCCCAGAATGTCCTGGCTCGGCTCTTTGCTTCAGCAGCCCAGCAGCACTGTCAGGCTCTCCTAGATGTGACTGGGTTGCCTGAAACTAAGCAATAATAGAGTCTACGGCTTCCAACAGAAATTTAATCTCAGTGTCGTTGGATCTGTAAGTAGCATCTGTTTCTTATTAGGAGTCAGACATTACATTGCGTTACATTGAGCATACCCCGAGACATTTACAAAGATAAAGAGCTTTAACCCAAACAGGTTGTGATCAGGAGCAAGACAACCTGCACAGTAGATATAATTCACTGGTTTACCTGTTAACACGTATAATAAAGAATAACATCCACTTGAGCTACAGTTGTGTTGAAATGTCCTCTGCTGAAATGTTACTCTGTCTGTAGAAAGCAACGATCTCTTCATAGAAATTTTTGGAAATGTTTTTTTCTTGACATATATTTCTAACAAGAAATTAAACGTTATGGTCAACAGTCCTTAAGGAGTTATATATCCAGATGTGAAATGATTTATGAAGCACTTGATTGGTTGCTCTGGATGTGCCTGAGACTACAGGAGGTTTAGGGGTTGAATTATTTTGAGATCATCATTTAAGTGATGATCTTTGTGTAATCTGTTAATTGGGAAAACTTTAATAATTAATTTGGGTGCAACAGTATGAAAGACCCTAAAACTGAAAGTCTGTACTCATTTAATCTAGTGACTGCGCAAACTTCTCAGGCAACAGGGCAATGCTGACAGTTTTTTTCTTTTTAAATGAGACAATAACTCTTCGGTTTAGTGGCAGAACACTACAATAAATCTTGCTTCGAAAACACTGGCTGTGCTGTTTAAATGCGCTCATTCATTATTATTGTATTTTATGGGGGAACAAAGAGACCTAAAATTGACAGAAAAGCCACAAACATAATATGTATAAAGTTTCTAAGTTAGTCATATTTTTGGTATCGGCTCATGATTAAAATTATGGAACAACATTAATCTCCTAATGTGACTTTTATTACAGGAAAACTCATTGCCAACTCAAGGGGCATCTGTTAATCTCACTGGACAGGTCCTGTAAATCTGATATTACATCTTGCAATACGTGTTTTTTCAAATTCGATGTCTCAAAGTGGGAAGATGAACAAAACAAAGAGGGAAAAAAAGCACTGCCACAGATGCAATATGTCTGTGATGACTTAAGAACAATATAGAAGAATGACTGCGTTTTGAACATATCCGCATCTGCTTGCTTTCTCACCGGCTCCAATCAGAGCTCTTTTCATACAGGAGCAAAGTCGATACAATCAGCAAACAAATTCTGTGATTTCTATCTAAAAGGACTTTCTTCCTCTTCTTCTTCATTTTACTCCTGGTAATGTGAATTATTGCAGCGTGTAACGGTTTAATTGGCCAAGACAAAGACCACAACAATGGAGAAGAACTGGAGGCAGAGAACAAACGCTGAAAATGATTTAAAGTCTGTCGCAGCAGTAAGCAATATTTGCAAACAAAGTAAATAAAGAGCAATGTTAGAAATGTTGCAAAGATAAATGGAAAAGGGGAAAAAAACAACGATATGACAAGATCCAAGACACTTACCTCCTTTTACTCCATTTTAGTACTAAATCAAGCATTTTTAAAAATTAAATAGGACTGACTTTTATTCAAGGAGCTTCCCATAACAGTTAAATTGATCTTGGGTTACCAGATTTCCTGCCTGTAAAACTAAGTAAAACTAAACCGTCTGGTTTCAAATGGCTATTTGTGGACTCCCACCAGGACAGAATCAACAACTTTAATCATAGTGTCCAAAAGAAGCTTGTTAATATACTTGTCATGCCTGATTATATGAACTCCCGTAGAATGAAGAAAATTGTGACTCACGTGTCAGGTGGAAGATGCCATCGCAAGCACTGATGTGGGAGAGGAAGGCATTACCCAGGCCTTGGCCGACATGAGCACCTTTCACCAGGCCAGCAATGTCCACAACATTAAGGAATGCTGGGATTTTACTATAAAAAGAAGAAGAAAAAAAGAGTAGATGAGCCCGAAACTTCTTCAGCTCTGTCTTATGCTTTTCACAATGTTTCAAGAACACTTTTTAATACACCACCCCCCTTACAGATTACTCAAATTGTTGTCTTTAGTTTTTCATCTGCTTTTAAATTTCTGCTTTTAAGATATTCTTGCCTACTTCATGTTGCCAGACAGACTCTATTTAAGTGATTTCTTGATAAAAAAAAGAAAGAAATCAAAGAAATTTTGTTCATCAAATTATTTAATGATTTAATATGTATTAGATAAACTCAACGCTTGTGCCAAGAAAGCAAAAACTGAAGAAATGGCGAAAATACACGAGAACATTATCTGCATACATGATGATGTCTACATCTTTGCACACAGCCAGTAGATCATTAATGTAGATGCTGAACAACAAGGGTCCCAGAACCGACCCTGTGGTACCCCAGTTGTGCAGGGTTTAAAGGAGGACAGAATATTATTTGTCCTCACACACTGCACCTGATTTGAGAAGTATGATTGCATCCACTGCAATGTCCCAGGGGACAAGTTCTAAAAAGAGAAAGCTTAGACAGGAGGACATGGTGGTCTACTGTGTCAAATGCCTTTTGCAGGTCCGGAAACACGGCACATTACTATTCTGAGCAAAACTTGCTTGGAATGGTAATGGTACAATTTGTAAAAGTCAAGAAACCTTCATAAAATATTCTTACTGCTAAAAAAAAAAAAAAACTAACACCAATGGAAACAACTGCATGCCTAAACTTCTGAATGTTCAAGCTAATGAAGGTAATGGCAAAATCTGGAAGTGAAAAGAACAACATTCCACGATGAACTAACCATGGAAAGATGTCCTACGAAGGAGCTCTGACTGAGGAGTCAAAGAAATAACCAAAAGACACATCCAAGGGCCTATGAGGACTTAAGAAAGACCCAGAGAACAACAGAAAGACCCGCAAATAGGAGGTAGAGTTTTTCCAATTAAATAAAACAATAAGTAATGCTCTCAATTGCAAATGCCTCTATGCACTAACCTGACTCTCACCAGAAGGATGTAGTTGTGCCGTGCTCCACATGGTTCCACAAATGTGGAGCTCTGCGGAAACAAAATCCACCTGGCGAGAGTCAGGTTATCTATGCACCCCTATTGCGCAATACTCCACTGCTGGAGATAAAACATGTTGAAGCATGTTCAAAGTTAGCTGCAGAAGAATTTGACAAGGCGGTGAACTACTGAGATAATGCATTCATTCAAATGAGCCCAAAGCTCAACACCTTGGATATCACTGACCACGCCTGTTTAGAGGAAGAATGACTTTGCACATCACGCCAAAGAAAATACCACACAAAAGGGGATGTTTGCAAGTTAGAATATATATAGACTAAGTAAAATGTTGGTGTATGAAGTACTTAGTTCACCTTCTGTATGTAAAATACTGCCAATATTGTCTTGTGAGAAGCTCTATCTTAAGCAATCAGCTACAGAGCAACTTTAAAAACATTGCATTTTATTCAAAGCTCTTTATTTGTATTGCTGGAAACCATTTTTTTCATGCATTTAACCTATACTTTAGATGGTATTGTAGCCTGAATAACTGAATACTGTCTGCTTAAACAGCTTCTATAGATGTGCATTATCACTGGGTGTTTGAGTTTTCCTTTCTTTGAGAGGAGAATAGAGCATCAATTGAATATCGCACAGAGAACATCATACAGCCACATATCAACAACATTGTCGACTGATTTCCCACACCTAAAGCACGGGGCCCTCGGAGGCCACAGATGCGAGGTGTGAATAATGCGTGAAGGATGAGACCCCATACCTGGCAGGTTTGTGGAATTGGCAGAGGAAATCATAGCGTTCATCTGGAATGGGCACTCTGCTTTCATTTGGGTCAATGGTGCAGAAGGGGAAATTTTCTGCTGCAGCCTGACTCTTTGTCAGTACGTTGAAAAAGGTTGACTTCCTGAAAACAACAACAGCACTGAGGTCAGGACATCTGAAAAATGCTGGTGTGTGGACCCTTGAAGCTTTGAAAGCATGAACATTAAGGGAAATAATGCAAAACTGACTATTTCTTTTGGACACAAAACAGAAACCCATTCATAATAATCCAATGATTCTATTTCAAATTCATTTTCCAGAATATTTCTCAAATAGATAAACTGAACATGATTTTTTTTACTTTGTTACAAGCTGTTTTAAATGCAATTAAAATGTAACATTAGGACTGAAAGACTTAAAACCTCGTAGTAATCAAATTTAATTGCTTGCTTTTTTTAATAAAAAGAAAAAAAGGTGATAGATAGATAGATAGATAGATAGATAGATAGATAGATAGATAGATAGATAGATAGATAGATAGATAGATAGATAGATAGATAGATAGATAGATAGATAGATAGATAGATAGATAGATAGATAGATAGATAGATAGATAGATAGATAGATAGATGGATGGATGGATGGATGGATGGATGGATGGATGGATGGATGGATGGATGGATGGATGGATGGATGGATGGATGGATAGATAGATAGATAGATAGATAGATAGATAGATAGATAGATAGATAGATAGATAGATAGATAGATAGATAGATAGATAGATAGATAGATAGATAGATAGATAGATAGATAGATAGATAGATTTGACCAGATTACTTCTGGTCAAAGAAGTAAATGTTCCTGAATTATTTTGCATTTCTGATACTACACTCAATTATATTGAAAGGTGAATACATTACTAATTTTTATAACATTATGTTGTTGTTTTTTTCTATTTTACCTCTTGCATTACAGATCTTGTCAATGTTTCTACACAGTCTGGTTAACTTAAAAAGGTAGATTATACAATAAAGAGATTTAGTTTCATTTCTATTACAGGAACTTTGACATCAAGCTATATAGCAAAAGTTGTAATCTGTGAATTTGACAGTTTCACAACTCAAATAAAACTGATGCTTAGGGAAAAGAAGAATATCATCTTTCTGAACTCGTGCTGTGGAGAGAGCTGGGGCAGTTTGGTCTTTGTGTTTCTATAAGAGTTAGACAGGAATTAAATTTTTCCAGCTCATGAAAGATAAAGTCAGAAAGTTTCCTAAGTGTAACGCCTGTTAAATGACACCCAACTAACAGCTGGTTTGGATCTGAAAACAGTTCATTCATAAAGAGACAGTTGGAGGGTGGATGGGTTCTACTTTGACAGAAATATGTAGTGGCAGGCCACAACCTTGCAACTTCTACTTCTTATATGAGGAAGAAACTGGGGGTTTTCCTGAGTGAGAAATGAAAACACTGAGACACTGCAGAGGGATCTGTTAGCAAAAGCCTCCAGAACCTTGCATGCTACCAACTTGCGCCACAAATGAACAGACATCTGCAAGAAACTGGAGCTGGATGTAATATTTTCCTCGACTGGAGACCACTATGCAAACTGGAGTTGAATGACAGCTAAAATACACCCCTGACCTGTCAAAAGTTAAATTAAAACAGTATTGGTGACTTCATTGGTAAAACAAATATATAATAAAATAACCACAAAGCATCTTCACATTAAAAACCTCTTTCTGTGAGCTTCTTTCTGTATTAAAAAGAAGGTTTTAACCGATCGTTTGATCAGAAAATGACATATTTCTGCAACCATTCCTGAAAAATTAAGCAACAAGGGCTGTGTCTTGGTGCAATAACATGGCAACATAGTTTAATACTATGTTGGCTAAAATCTTAGCAAAAGCTCACATGGACAGTACCCTGGGCCCATGAGGGTTTGAGCCCCCCAAAATCAAGGATTTTCTTTTTATATGGATAAATGTTTTACACAAAAACCATTAAGTCTAAGCTCATCTCCCTGTGAGGTGTTTTAATTTAGTTGGATTTTCTTGTAGCTAACCATTGCACAACTATTTAAAAACGATGATGCCATAGCCACATCTCTAACCTCATACCCCCATCACACTATTAAATATCTGATTTGATCACCAGCTAAGCCAGGCTGTCTGATCTTTGGCACGTGACGTGTAATTCTCCCGCATGGGCACCGCAGCTCAGACATGGATACGCACGTGTGCCCAAATTATACAGAATAACTGCAACCAAGACTCACAAAGTGCAGCAATGAAACAACAGTTACATGATCAAATCTCATGCTATGCCCTGCAGACGCTCTGTCTGCACTGATGTAGGTTCAATCGGCAGCTTGAAACTAACTGTGAAACCGATGACTTGGCGTGCTGTCTTATTAATTTAGCTATTAATCATTTTACCATTTGTGGCCAGCCACAGAGCAATTACGTCTCATTGCCAGAGGGCCAGATGATTCTTAAAGCGCAACTCACCCCCAAATGAACTTTTTTTTTATTTTTTGGTTGGTCCAAAGGTTTTTGTGAGACCACTTGGAGAAACTGAGGTGTTAGCAGCTGTGGCGTATAAAAGCAGCTCCGTCTTGTGCCTCAGTAGTGAGTTGGGGTTTGAAAAGTGAGTTCTGCGGTCCTCATCGATTTATTAACTTTGCATCCAGTTAGTTTTTTTACCACAGTCTGCCGGGCACTTCTTCCAATCTGCACATTTTTCACGCATGAGATTGGGTGGAGTAAGGCTCTGGTACGTGGGTGAGCTACACTTTAAATATGAAGAAACTAAATAAAAAATTTATAATAAACGTAGACCATTGACGCCATGATAGAAGCGTTATACCTCATCCTGGTGCAGCAGAACACTGTGAATTACAATCCCCTGATCACAGGACATATGCACTGCTCAAAGATAAATACCCTTCAAAGAAAGGACTACATTTCCACACATTTAGACCAACGTCGTGTGTCTCTCGGTCTACCGGCATTCATAATAAACTTGGAGTGTATGTCAGACAAAATATCGGTGACATTTGTTTCAATGTTTTTTTTTTGTGTGTGTGTTGTTGTTTTTTTTTTATTGCTATTTCACACATACCCTATTATAACGTAAATAGGGCTTAAAAACCTTGAAGTTGACCTGTTCCCAACTTTCAACACAATGTTATTTGCACACGTTAAGATAGATTCTGTGGCCTGGGTACCACAACTGGCTCCAAAATAAAGCCCTGGGAGAATTTGTTAGCCCGTCTTGTGCTTCACCAATTTACACCAATTCTACAATGTAGCTTAATATTTGATGACTGCGTGACACGACAAGTAGTACTGGAGGCTCTTATTTTATTTTTTATTTATTTAATTTATTTTTTTTACATTTGTGTGTATCTGCATGCTTCACATGCCTTTGACTTTGGCACTGATAAACCTGAAATTCCCAACTGTATGACAACAAATGATATATTATGTTATATAGTGCACATTTATGCATCAAGGCATATCTTCTTAACCTTTATCTTTCATATTCAATTTAAAAGTTTTCATTTAAATGCATGTTGTTGGTTGATGTGTTTATTGACCAGAAATGGTGGGAGTTCTTAGTTTTGATATATTTGTTGAAAAGGAAAGAATAGAATCTGCTGAGATTTTTTGTTTTGTCTTTTTCAATGTTTGAGCTGCCAGTCGCTAATCAAAGCTAATCCAGGGAAGGTTCTGATCTCTGGCCAATTGACTGGTAAATCCCCGCATCAAAGAAGAGGAACATCCAAGTTTTTGCTTGCTGTCATGTAATTAGATATTTTCCCATGAAAATATGTAGACATTTTTGGAACATTGTAGGCCCTCAGGAATATGTCTTAGTATTCAAATAAGACAAACTGCTCCAATAATACTTACAGTCATAAATAATGAGATCTTGTAAATGTCAACTCTGATATCTTAGCTAAAAAAGCATGTAAAAGAAGACAGGACATGTAGCTTAAAAAAGTTCGAGAGAGCAACGTATTTAGTATGCATGGAAGGGTGGAGGTATGGAGATCCTTCTTTTCCTAAATTTTGTTTGCAGTAGGGCATGCATTCTTTTTTGGAGAAAAGTCTCTTTTTGTGTTTTTTAAAGTTCAACTCTTTCAGTGAAACATGAATTGCATTAATATTGCATTAATATTCAGCCTACATCTATTAATATTTGTACAAGAAAAGAAAGAATGCAACGGTGAT
Source organism: Fundulus heteroclitus (assembly GCF_011125445.2). Taxonomy (NCBI): domain Eukaryota; kingdom Metazoa; phylum Chordata; class Actinopteri; order Cyprinodontiformes; family Fundulidae; genus Fundulus; species Fundulus heteroclitus. The sequence goes on from NC_046367.1 coordinate 26,127,191, forward strand.
ATAGAGAAAAGGCCATTATATACTTACTTACCCAACATTGGGCAAGCCAACAATCCCTATCTTCAGAGAAGTCCCAAACCTTCCAATCAACGGCGGTGGCTTTGGTACATCATCTCCTTTGGCCTAATGAAGACAACGTGGAAATGTCTGCAGTTAAAATCAGCACTCGCCATCACACATACACCCTGGTTCTCGGTCTTTTCGAATGAAACCACTCTTCCTTCACAAAACACACCTTTTTCGGAGCCATGTCTCTCACTCTTAAGCCTTGAATCGACTTCTACAGCAGATGACACACTGAGAGAAGCACATTTATTCCCAGGAAAAAGAAGAAAAAAAAAACAGTCCTCAAACATAACCAGCCTGGGTGCGAGTGCTTCAGCTTGAACTCTGTCTGCATGCGCTCAAAATAGAAACATGCAGCATGTGGAAATGTAAGTTGACACTGTAAGCTGGCGAGCTGACCTGCACCTCCATATTTAGCTGTCGGTAGTATCACTGTGGGTTAATGAGCGCCTATAAGACCCACACTATGCAGTGCATGCATGGAAAAGCCCACTTAGGCTTTGGTTAGAGGTTTGGCAGCTTTCATGGAAGAACCTTTATGTTAATAATTATGCATTAACTTTCAGTCCTGCCATCTTTATCTTTTTAGAATGGTTTTTGGCTGAGCCAGATGAGGTATATCATGCTTTTCATTTAGTGAAGACAAAAGCAACAGGGGAAACAAATCTGCCCTGACACCTGAGGGTAACCAGATCCTCCATACTGTTTGCCTAAGCTGAAGAAAATATTTATTATTCAATCTTGAGTGGTATCTCGGTAAAGTCACAAAGATTTTGGAAGGATGAACAAAGATGTTGAGGTATGAATTAGTTTTCTCACTGTCTACATGGGGTTAATAATCAACCAAATGATGGAGTTTACAAGCTGTAAAACTTTCTGCAAGTGAAAAATCTTAAAGGAAATAAAAAATATATAGACATATATATAAAAAAAAAAACATTGTCTGATTGTAGACAAAACAAGATGTAACCATAGAAGCGGTTTCTAGACAACAAAAAATAACACATTTAGGTGAAAATCTGCAAGAAATGATCCACTTTCCGCTGGAGTAGATGAAGCTGTCAGACAGGGAGCGGCACAGATTCACAGCACAACATCCCTTCACACACAGTTTACCCGGACCCCCTTAGAGAGGAACAGGTGTAGCCACATGAGCGCACCAAATTACAACAATTAGTTAAACATCCTCAAATAAACTTCCCGCGCAGACGCACAAATTGAGGCGCAAAACCCAGAGAGCCCTGGCCCAATCCAGCAAAGCCTGCCTGGGTTTAACACGCAGAAAATGAGCCTCTAATAATCTGAATTTGAGGCAAAGTGCAGGGGCCCGCGCGTTTTGCCGGGAAGGACTCAGAAGTGAATAGATCTGAATTAATCATTTATCTTTTGTTGATGGGTGCACCCCCACTTAGACTCGTCACAATAGATGCAGAGCATTTTGTTCGACCAAATAAATCATTCCCATTGTTTAAGGTACATTGATCAATCTAATGGCTTGTAATGGGCTCCTAATTGCCACAGAGAAGTGCTCACGAATGCAGCGCGGTATTACAGATTCAACAGAGTTTTCACTCGAATGACAAGGAAAGAGCGTGTTTCAGTCCTCTTGTCCCATAGAAAGAAAAAATAATTAATTTCTGCAAACAAAGGGATTTTTTCCCCCCACTTTAATAAATTCTGAGATTTCTTTCTTTATTATTAAGTATACACTCAAGCAACCTGATCACAAATCTCATAACTTTGTAAATAATTATTTTTTTAAGTTGTCTTTCAAAGGTATTTCATATTTGATGTGATGGAATTATCTATTTCAGGAATCAAAATGAATCTAACCTTATTTTGCAAATAAGAAAAAAAAAAACAATCAGCTCTGCCTGTTAATAAAGTTAACAGCATTTCAAACACCAATTTATCGTGATTGCAAAAAAAAAAAAAAATCTTGGCAGCGTTCACTAGCTGGTGAGAGATTTTTTATTCATCCCCTCCAAAGGTGCATGGACGCTTTAAAGCAGGAGAGAAGGAAGAGCATTTGAACAAATTGCGCCTGTGTTTACTGGCAGCATTCACACCGCATAATAGAGCATTATTTGCCCGTTTTTGAATACGGTGATGCACATCCTCCGGTCAAGCTGGGATTTTTTTTTTTCTTCACTGGAAAATTGCTTTAACTTAAAAAAAAAGAAAAGAAAGAAAGAAAGATGAATCGCATCAGAGCAGGTCAATTTCACATTGTGCCATTATCTCCGGGCGTTTTAACAAGCTTCTAAATGCGTGCTTGTTGACAAGTCAATTGCAAGCATCTATGGTTTGAAAAAAATAAAAAAAATAACAGCCTCCTCTTTGCTGTCCACGTTTAATTGAAAATGCAATTACGCTGGAAATGCATGTTGGGTGCATGCAGTGCATCGGCCTTTGCAGGGTGCAGACGTTTTATTTCAACTCCTACTTTTTCAAACATTTTGCAACAAGCGCTGATGAGACAAGCTGTCGTTTTTAATTAACCTCTCACCTGTGCGCAGAGGAAACGCGTGCGCCAAAAAAAAGACCAACACGTGGGCAACCTAGAAGTTCATTAAGGAACGCAAAGTTGATCCATTAAGATGTGTGTCTCCAAATCTGATTTGGACTGACATGCGGTTTTACGCGTCCCCTTCCCATGGGAACGCTCTGCTGAAGGCCCTCTCCAAACTTCATCCATCCCTCACTTATAAATTCTTCGACTTATCAAATTCATTTAGACAAGTAAAAGCCTCTGAGAGCAGCTGATTTCCCACCAAAATCAGACACGAATGACAGGCGGTCAGCCTGTTTGGATAAACTCATCTCCAAGTTAAATCCAACCGTTTTTTAAACGGCGTATTGCGCATGATCTGAATATGGAAAATAAGAATGGAAGCACAGAGCTGTGCCGCCAAACGCGTTTAATAAAATGAGCGAAGCGCTTACCTCCTGGAGATCTGACGCGCGAACTCAATGCCGCAATCAAAAAGAGAGGGGACATTGCGCCCTTCGTGTGAGAATGCGTAAAAATAAACTGCGTGCATTTAAAAAAAAAATTAGATCAAATCGCGTCCCTGGGTGACAGTCTGAGGCAAGAGGCAGCACGGCACATGATTGACGGCGGGGTTTTTGGTGTTTCTGTCTGCGGTCGGGCTTCTCATTGGCTGACAGCGAACCCCCGGCCAAGAACGCGGCCACGAGATTGGCTGCGCGTCCTCTCCAGCTGTACTTCAAAGAACACGCTCGCTACAACTAGGTAGTGTCGGGGCAGCTGCGAGCCAAGAGAGAGAAACAAACCCGTGTGACCCAAGTCACAACGCGGTGAAATCTCAATCACATTGGAGTCATACAGCCTCGACACCGCGGACACTCTCGGCGCTGCGCAGAGCCCGGATATGGCTACGTCTATACTCGGGGTGAGTCTGACTTCAGTCGTCTAAAAAAAAGTTACTTTGCGTCACAAAAACAGAGAAACTTAGTTGTTTTTGTTGTACATTTTTACGTCAGCTGTCACCGTTGACGATTGGACTTTTTTTTATTTGACTTTATCTATTTTTTAGACAATCATAAACAAAGTGTTTGTCTGCCAGAAAGAAACCTGTTTACTTTGCAGCAGTTTTAACTTTTGCCTCATGTTCCAGGAAACATAAGGCAGACGTGCAACAGAAACCTTTTTATTCGACTTTTTTACGGATCTGTGTCATTAAACACGACGTTTTCTAACAAAGTGTCTCAATATGCAAACTTGGTAGCAGTTTTAATATTTTACCTGTGTTTAGGAAAGTTATTGAAGCTGCTCCTTGTTGCTCATATGACATAAACTATTAAGTGTCGATGCATTTTCAGTAGGATCCTTAACAAATGGCATTGCTTCATAGATGATTATCATTTGCAGCTTCTCACTTCATTTGTTGCTGCTTGTTTTTAAAGAGAAACTTTCTCTGTGTCCTCTCAGGAAGAGCCACGGTTTGGAACTACACCCCTCGCTATGTTGGCCGCAACCTGCAACAAAATCGGCAACACGAGCCCCCTGACAACTTTGCCAGACTCCAGTGCTTTCTCCAAAGGCGGATTTCATCCGTGGAAAAGGTCCTCCTCCAGCTGCAACCTGGGCTCCAGCCTGCCCGGCTTCACGGTGGCGACGAGCCGAGCCTCGACGGGACTGACGCCGACCAGCGGCGCGGGCAACAGCGCCTTCTGCTTGGCGTCCACCTCGCCGACCTCCTCCGCCTTTTCCACCGAGTACAGCGGTTTGTTCTCCAACTCCGCCGGCGTCACGACGCAGGACTCCGGCCAGTCCGCCTTCATCTCCAAAGTGCACACTTCGGCGGAGACGCTGTACCCGCGGGTGGGGATGGCGCACCCGTACGAGTCGTGGTACAAGTCCGGCTTCCACTCCACCATCTCCGGCGACGTCGCCAACGGCGCGTCCTCGTGGTGGGACGTCCACAGCAACCCGGGGTCGTGGCTGGACGTGCAGAACCCCGCCGGCACCCTCCAGACCTCGCTGCACTCCGGGACGCCGCAGGCGATCCACTCCCAGCTCAGCGGCTACAACCCGGACTTCTCCTCCCTGACGCACTCGGCGTTCAGCTCCACCGGGATCAGCCCGTCCGCGTCTCACCTGCTTTCCACCAGCCAGCACCTGTTAACGCAGGACGGCTTCAAGACAGTCATACCCACGTACACAGACGCTTCCGCCGCCAACGCCATGATTACGGGCGGCACTTCAGGAATAAGTAGCTCATCCCGGTCCTCCAGGCGTTACTCCGGCAGGGCGACGTGTGACTGTCCGAACTGCCAGGAGGCCGAGCGGCTGGGGCCCGCCGGGGCCAGCCTGCGGAGAAAGGGACTGCACAGCTGCCACATCCCGGGCTGCGGCAAAGTCTACGGGAAAACCTCGCACCTCAAGGCGCACTTGCGGTGGCACACCGGCGAGCGGCCTTTTGTGTGCAACTGGCTTTTCTGCGGCAAAAGGTTCACTCGGTCCGACGAGCTGCAGAGACACCTGCGCACCCACACCGGCGAGAAACGGTTCGCCTGTCCGGTGTGCAACAAGCGCTTCATGCGCAGTGACCATTTGAGCAAGCACATCAAAACGCACACGGCGGGCGGAGGGGGCAAAAAGGGCAGCGACAGTGACACCGACACCAGTAACCTGGAGACCCCGAGGTCCGAATCCCCAGAACTTATTTTAGAAGGGGTGAACCCCAGAATCACAGTGAAGGATCCGTCTCCTCACGACGAACCGTGAGGCTTCACTCTCCAAACAGAAACAACAAAACGACAGCAGCTTATTGAATAACCTGCGCAATTTAAAACGGGTCCAATTTCAAAGACAAAAAAATAAAAAAATAATAATATTATTTCCAGAGCAACTGCAAAAATTTAAAAAATATATATATTCTTCTCTGGCGTGATGAGTCTGTCTTTCGTAAATTCACCCTAAAGAAAACATGAATTCACTGTAGGTATATTTGGGGGGAAAAAAAGATGAAAAGGATGTCGACAAAAGGCTGCGCTAAACCCTGTTGAACTTTGCTTGGACAGTGTTGTATATTGACGACTAAAAGAACAAACAAAAGAAAAAAAAAAGACTCAAGTGTGTTATTTTTCATGTAAATGTTAATAGGCTCTGATTGTTTTCTTCGTGTTGGTATCCTGGAAACCAGGGAGTTTTACTTTTCAACGCACTTTTGTGGATATGTATGTAACACAGCTTTTTTTTTAAAACAACTTGTTAATCATTTCTTTTCTTTTTTTATTTCTTTGCTAAAAAAGAATTATCTATATATAAATGTTTACCTGTATAAAAGTCACACGTATAAGACGTTCATTTATCGTAATTAAAACATGTTTAAAGCATGCCGTGTGATGCAGTTTATATTTATTTGTTAGGATTTGATTTGTTTTATTTTTAAAAACTTTAGCAGCCCAAAATAAAAAAAATAATATAAAAAAAAAACCTCTATACTCCTATGGTTTCCCCCTATGGAATAAATTAATGTTTAATGCCCCGGCAAAAAAGACATTTCATGGCCAAATGAAAATCTTGTTAAATTGTATTAATTAATTAGGGGATTCGTGTCTTATCAAATATCTAATTAATCTCCGAGATATCCATTGTTCACTTTATTCAGGGACACCGCTGACAAAAGTGGCAAACCTTATTTTTTATTTTAATTGTCCAAACTGATTGCCTTTCACTTGCACGGTTATGGATACATCTTTCTTTTCTTTCTTTTTTTGCAGGAAAACATGAATGTAACGGGAAAGGAGTGATTTATTTTTACTGAAGGGGGGGGAGAAAAGGGGCCAAAAAGTCAAATGCAAATGTTGAATTTTAAATGCTTTCTGCGCGCCGCAGTCAAATGGCCCCTGCGTGTTATTTGAATATCAGTGGCCCCGCATTGAAACGGTTCAAGGATGCTCCCTGACTTCTTTGTGCTTACCCAGTGCAGCGTCCGACTCCCAGAGAAAAAAAAGGGGGGAAAGAGAGAGAGAAAGAGAGACGGGAAATAATTACAGCATGAATCCAGGACTGGGAATACATCATGGAAGAGTATCTCACCCAGACAAGCCTCAATTTTTACCCCCCCCCCCCTCCCTAAGTAGGATGTTAAATTGAGCAGAAGGCAAAATAGGGAGGGAAATTATTTTCATTTCCTTTTGTGCAACTGCGATTTTTAGAGGAAGCGGCCAGATTGTAAAACTATGACATTAGGCATTCAATTTGTCCTTAACAAAAAAATATATACAAAAACGGGGGGAAAAAAAATATAAAAATAGGAAGTTGTATAATTTTACAATCCCAATTATTTTACAATTGTCAAAATGTTTTATGCTTAATAGCTCTATTAATTTAGCATTATATTAAATATAAAAGACTGCACTGTCTATAAAATAACCTTATGACTTCAGAAAAAATATATAAATCAGGGTTAATTTCTCCTTTGCGGTGTTTTTTATTTTATTTATGTATACATGTCGTTTTTTTGTTTCAGAACAAGTTATAGCCAGGAAAAATAATTGTTTCACACAAAAATGCATCAAATGAATTCCATTCAATAGCTGAAGAAAAACTTTTTGATTTTATTATTTAAAGAAAAAAAAATTGTATAAAAATAAGTTGTTTTGATATTATTACCCGTTTCAATAATGTGTCTCATCATTAATTTTACTTACTGATACACTTCATTTTGTACACCATAAATAAGAAAACAAAATAAGGATGAGAGATTCCACATTTCAAATGTATTGTTTTTATTTGACAGGAATTGATAAGCTTCCAAAAAAAAAAAAATCACTTCACAACAGCGAAATAAAAAGGAAAAAGGAGCACAGCAGGAGAATAAATCACAGAAAGTTCTCTTTCTTGTGGACTACTGCTGACCAAAATTAAATCAGTTAAAACAGTTTTCTGCAAACAACATTTTTTTTCCTAAAGGTAAATAATTTGTACCTTTTTATTAAAAACACCGGCCAGAGCGCGCTGAGGCGATTATTGACATTTTCTGTTCACTGCTGCCCCCTAGTGGAGAGAAACTAGAGCAACGCGCGGTTTGTACATAACATTTTAAAAGCAGGGATCCTACAGGATGTTCAAGCTTTTACAGCCATGTAAAAAAAAAAAAAAAACATAACAGTTTTCCCTTTTAAAATTGTTGGAGAACATTTAAAACAAAAAATGAAACGTTAATGTCTCCGTTTGATCCGGTCCCTGCTTCTCTCTCGCCTGTCCCTACTCCTGCTCCTACTTCTTCCCCGATCCTCTCTTTCTTCCCTCCTCTCTCTGCTTCTGCTCCTCCTATCAGCTGTTCTGCCTTTGTTTCCGTCTGTGCTTCTCCTGCTCCTCTCGCCGTCTCCGCTGTGACGTCTGTCCTTACCCCGGTCCTCCCTGCCTCTCTCGCGGCTTCCGCTTCTGTCCAACCACGCCGTAGAGCTGCTGACTTCCTGTCTGTCCCTGCTGTTGTGCCTCCTTCTCTCCTGACCTCCCTCCAGTTTGATCTGGTTCTCGGGGCTGCCACTCCGACTCCTGCTCCTTCCCCTCTCCGTCCGTCTTTGCCTGTAATCTCCAGAGTCCTCTTTAGCCCTCTTCTGTCCAGCGTGGGGGCTCGATGACCTGCTTCTGTGAGAGGAGGCCTTTTTCTGACTCTTGACTCTTCGCTCGTTCTGCGAGCTGTTATCCCGACGGGACTCTTCATTCTTGCTCCTCTTCCTCTTTTGGCCCTTGGACTTGCCCTGACTGTCTGAATCGGAGTCGCTGTCGCTGCTGCTGCTGGAGGACTCGCTCGAGCTGTCGCTGCTCGCTTGCTTCTTCTTGTGCTTTCTTTTGCTCTTCTTCTTCTGTTTTTTGCTCTTCTTTTTCTTGGACTTCTTTTTTTCCAAGCGGTCAAGTTTTCTGTAGAGCGAGGAGAAAAATAAAAAACAAACAAAGAGCGTTCAACGTAAGTTTTTCAGACCAGACAGCAGGAATATTCCGCCACAGGTCTAATGAATCGTTTCAAAGTGTTTACAGCCGATGCAAAACACAGCAACGTCAAAATCTAGAAACAAAACAGTCAGATAAGATCTAATGTGTCTCTATTATACAAGCTTATTGTTGATTGTATTTTTTGTGATGGAAAAAAAAAAAATCATTTATCAATATTATTGTTTCTGATATACTTCCCACTAGTCTTTAAAACAAATGGGCCACAAACAAAAACATTGAAATGCCGTCACCTGAGCAGCTTCTGTTTCTGTTTGGTCGTTAACGATTTCAGAAACTCCACCTCAGGATCGTCCTCTTCCTCGCTGGCAACGTATTCCTGATAAATTACAAACATTTACACATTTACTGGAGTCAGAACATCAGTTTGCAGATCCACAAAGCTTTCTGTAGGGACCAAAGAACCAAAAACAACTTAAGAGACCAGCTTTTCCCAGTATTTCAGCAGATTGAAGTCAGACTCGTAACAGCAGGAGCATCCTCCGCCCTTGTACTTTTTTTTGTTAAAAACCACAAACTGGTGCATATTAAAGACATTTTAAGTGATAGACCAACAGAGATTAAGTGTGTGATTGTGAAAGGGAAGAAAAATGTGCATCCAGCTTTTGGGTTGCCGGTTGTGCCGTCCTCTACACGGCTTGTGGGAAAGCCCGAACAGAAATACTTCTGGTTTTATCGTAATAACGGATCATTTCAGGCCACCGGGTGTTGTCTCGTTAACAGATTCTCTGAGCGGCTCCTCCTGTGTTACCGTCGTCTGCTTCCCTGATTCAAAGTCTCCTCGCCCGACCCGGCAGTTCAGGCCGACCACCTCGGTCTTTACATTCTCAGACGACGGCTGAACAGTACTCTGCGAGATGTTCGGAGATGGTTTTATACCGCGATTAAGCTTTAAATTTCTCCACAACTTCCTATCTTGTCCTGTCGGTCGTGCTGCTTTGATCTCCACCATGCCGCTTGTTCACTAATGTTCTCCAAGAAACCTGTGAGGCCTTCAGAGAACAGCTGGATTCATCATTAGATTAAATACCACACGGGCAAACTGTTTGCTCATTAGATGAATCCTATAATATCAGAGTAAAGGAGAAAGAATTTCTATGCAGGTAATGCTTGTTTAGTTGTTTTTTTTTATTGTAAAAATCATTAAAAACCATCGTATCGTTTTCTTTCCCCTCCACAACTGTGAACCACTTTGCGTTGAACCCTCACATAAAATCCCACCAGAACACATTGAAGCTTGATGTTGTAATGTGACAAAATGGAAAAAAAAAGATTCAGGGCGTATGAATATGTCTGCCAGGTACTGTACTACTGTATACGTGTGTGTGTGTGTATGTGTGTGTGTGGGTGTGTGTGTGTGTGTGTGTTTGTATATTGTCCTGCGCACACCAAGATGACAGTGTGAGATAATTACCTGAGATGGATCGCAAACAGTAGAGCTCCGATCAAGGACGCACTTTTTCAGGGCAAAGCCGCTGTTTCGCATCTCGGCCATTAACTCGGAGGGGTGCATCGACGGGCCTGTTGGCACAAATCACAGCCTCAGAGTCCCATTGATGTGGGGACGCGTACAGTCCGCTATCTCCACAGTGGGAATTTCAGAGGCGGCTTTGTTAACAGAATGGGACATCAAATCAACTCACTCCACTTCCGGCTGAGCAAATCATACAATATCGTTCTCTGCCAAAGCAGCAGTTAAGGGAATCAGAATACACAATAATTACATTTTTTGTCCCCCCTCCTCCTCCTCCTCCTCCTCCCGGCACAGGAGGGGGACCATTACAGCACTCCACCATCAACCCCTCTGACTGGACTCTCCTAGGGTAAACATTATTACTTTACAACTCAACTCGCTGATTGCAGAACTCCGAATCAGCTCAAGGCGGGGAGGCTGGAGCTGAAGCCGAGGAGAAAAGTGCAGCGAGGAGCCAGACAGATAAAAGCTCCTTCAGCATGAAAAACGCTCGACCATGCTCAGGGTTCGCATTCTTACCAACGCGGGCATGTTGGAAGAAATATGTCATCAGAAATGCTCTTACATCATCCCCGTTTGGCAGCGTAAGCTCTAACCCACCAGCCTATGTTTGGATGCTGTCAACTTTTATCTCTAAATAAAGCTAAAGATTCAATTGACATTTCAAAAGCACACTTTATAGAGAGAAAAAAAAGGAGATTTAATCCTGTATCACATACCTGCTGCTTCGTCTGTGGCCATGGAGCTGGCGTTGATCCCCGACAGTCCGAACAGCGGACACTCTCTGTCCGTGTTCACGTGGCCCCATTTGTGGCATTTGATGCATCTCACGTTGCGCACCTCGAGAAACAAAACGATCTAATTTAGTTGATTTACATAGCAACAAATGTCATCTCAAGGCATTTTATAACACAAGCTGTTTAATTTATATCCACAAAAAAAATCATATTAATTCATTACAGTGGAGCCTAATCTTATTGTCAGATTTAGATAAGAGTACATCCAATGATATCCTAATTGGTAGCACGACACATTTGGGGAAAATTACTTTAGTAAAGCACATTGTAATTGACTAAATACCAAAGATTTAAGCATTATATGCTAAACAAACAATGTAATTTAAGATGATGCTCTTAAAACCCGAGGGTGTCCGAGTTACTAAAATCTCTGCAGCAAAACTGGAATCCAACTAAACAAGCAGAGATGCACCATCTGGCCTTTCCCACTCGATGCTGACCCGCTGATTTCGTTTTTGACTGATTCAGATTTTCTTTTTAGGAGTACAACATTTTGGAGAGAAAATGAATATGCTGCAGGTTCTCCAATAAAGGTGGGGCCTTATTAATCCAGCTCAAAAATAATGAGGGAATTCCACAAAGTATAAATATTTGACCTTTCTCTGACATCTCCTAAACTCAGGAAAGTACATCAAACTAAATGTGGTTGATTGATGATGTGCGGATCTTAGTTTTGGTGAATTTAATGGTTTAATGTTTGTTGGATATTAGACCTGTTGATCAGGGGCAGTAAAGAGAGAACTAGCCAAGTCCAATATCTGCCCAACTAATTGGTGCATCACCAAAAAACAAAAACAAAAAAAACGCTTGAAATCACGTTCAATACTCAGAAAATAAGGAAATTGTTTTCTTTTAAAAAAATATATATGTTCTAAGGGCGTGTTAATGTTGTAACTTTTCTAGTGTTAGTACATATAGCCGTCTTTAAAAGAGATTTTAAAATTTTATCAGTCTGTCCTGATTAAATAAAGGTTAAGCAAAAATAAAGCAGCATGCCATGCGGAAAAGCCTGTTTTTAACCGTACGGCACCATTTCAATTAGCCTATCTGATTATTTCTGAGCTCTGCTGGAGCATTTTGCTCCGACTCTACAGGACCTCTAGTCTCCATGACCTTTAGCCCTTTCTGGATTTAGATCTGACTAAAATTTTATTCTTCTCTCCAGTTATACATAGATGTTTTCCCAACATTTAAAATGGTTACACTTTTGTGCGGTTAGTTTATTGTAGTGATAAGTCAGCGGAGTTTTCCATGATCGACTCAGATTGTTGGTGTCGAGGTCAAACACTGAAGAAAAATACCAAAGCTGAAAACCCACACTTTATTTGACTTTTAAACACACCAACAAACAGCATGTGCTGTTAGGTTAAGTAGAAATAAGATAAAGGTTGTTGCTGCCTGCCAATAATTTTGTAAACCCTTTGTTTTCTTTTTATTTTATGGTCAAGGGTTGTTACATTTAACTGCTGAGTTAAAACCAGCTTCATATAAATGAGGTTGCATCTGTTGAGAATCACTAGTTTTAAGTGTCTAAGCTCATTAAATATGGGACTTAGGATCTGCCATTTTATTAGTCATTTTAAAATTGTCGGCTGATTTTCGATACCTGAGAGGTTCCACATATGAAGATAAAAAATTGTAGATATAAGGTTTGCTTGAACTGTGTGTCATGTCCGGCCAAACGGCGAGCACAACACGCCACACACAAACGGATTTCACCCAGGAACATTCAGATGTGGGACGAGAAATCTTGAGCTTGTCCTCGGGAAACATCACACATGTTAGGACATCGGGCCTAGACAATCCAACATTGGAGCGGTCCCAACGTCTTTCCGAACAGACCAGAGACTTCTTAACACACCACACACAGCAGGAATCTCCCTTAAGATTATCTTTAGAGCCTTCCCGATAATCACGGCATCCTTTAGATTGTCAGAAGTGGAAGATCGGGGCAAAAATCGGACTTGTAATATATGATCAGCGTGACCTGAGTTTAGGCTCTCTGTGAACCCCACAGGCAGAAGTGTGAATCTCTCTTAAGTCACGGTAAAAAAGAGCACTTTTTGTATGGATGTGTTTGGGTGGTCTGTGTTCACTCTACTGTGATAGCAATATTATATATCTCTATATATATATATATATATATATATATATATATATATATATATATATATATATATATATATATATATATATATATATATATATATATATATATATATATATATATATATATATATATATATATAACATTACATTCATATATCATATATTACAAGTCCGATTACTGGTTCGCTGTACTAAGAAGTCTTTTAAATGTAAACAATTAGCCTTTAACTGAAAGTTAGGAGAATTTAATTTTTATTTTTATTTTATTTTTTACAAATAAAGAGTACTGGATCAAGAAGTCATTGGTTTGGAACTGTTATTTAGCCCATTATCCTTTTATCAAACGCTGGTTTTACCATTTTTCTTGATTTTTAGTTCTGATAGGAGCTCTAAGGTTGTTTTTTTCTTTCCTTACAAGCATTCATAGCCTCCTTTTTAAAAAAAAAGATATTCAACAATATGTTCAAGACATCTGGCAGCAATGACGTGATCCCACTCCAGTACAGCTGTGGAGCGAATCTGCTGAAAAATACGAATAGTCTCTAACCTGGATACCAAATGGCTGATCTCTGATATTCATGTCATCTTTCGCGTACCTACAAGATAAAAAAGGACAAGATGAAAACGACAGATTGAAATGCGGACTTACTACAATTTAAATGTCAAACGTTAGACACCACCACTCACTTCTCTCGGGGAGCCACCTTCTGCCATTCAAATTTGCACTCTTCCTCTCCATCCTGAGAAACAAAGTCTTTCAGTAATCATTTTTCTTCATTGATGACTTCATTGACATTGATGATTTTACAGCTTAATCAAGACAGCATCATTTATTCTGCAGGAAATATTAGAATTTCCTTGCAATGCACAATTTCTGGGACTGCAAAACGACAATTACCGGTACTAATCTATAAGGGGATTTTAGCACATGACTTCTTCCAAAATGCTGACACACAGTCAAACAATATTAATTTGAAAGTAACACAAAAGTGATCACAAGAATATAAAACAAGCATATTTACAAAAAAATTAAATGAAACATGAAATCTTAAGCCTTTTCTTATTTACCTCTTTTTTCTCCTCTTCAGGTCAGAGACAAGTTATGTAGAATTAAAGAAACAGAAGCAAACGTTAGATAGTCGCAGTCAAATAATCCATAAATTAGTGATGATATTTTGAAGCGCTGCTCTAAGCAAGAAATAATTTACCTTTAGATGCTCCTGGTGGAGCTTCATACATAAAATTGAGTCCATTTTTAACACGATCATCTCCCATCAACAGTCTATGGGTAAAAAAAAGAAACGGGGGGCCAACTTCTTAAAGACTCATAATCAAGGCGTAGGACATATGAAGTTAGAGGAGACCTTAGGAGAGAATTGTTTCTAAGGCCAAGACGAACCTGTTGTTGTACGTATCCTGTTCTTTTAAATATGCCTGCATAAGATCTTCCTGCTTCTTCTTCTCGAAGGTTAACTTCTGTTCGGCTATCCATACCTACAAGATCAAAAAGACGGATTTTTGGAGCACATTTTCTTCCTACCTTGCCATGCATACGTTATGAGAAATAAAATAAAATAGCATAAATTACTCTTCTAACCCCTCCACAGTGCTAAAAGCACTGCTGACTTCTACCATTAGCTGCGTCATCGATCATGTGTCATCAATGTGAAAAATCAAAAACAACTATAGAAAGTAACAATACTAGCAGTTCAAAGGCATTAAGTAGAAAAAAGCATGTATACAGAAATGCACGAAAAAGAATTTGTTTGTACAAACATTTCCTTTATTGTCTAATAAAAAAAAGCCTGTAAAAAGACATTTATTTCCTTGATTTACCCAGAAACATGTGTATTTGGGGGGTCAACTTCTTTTTGTTTTTACATAAAGAAATTTACAATTGAAAGAATTACACTTCCGTAAGTAACATAGTTATTAGTCACGGATTGTAACAATATGCACTTCCAAGATTAACTCTATAATTCTGGGGTGGCACACCGTTTCACTTTAACAGAGCAAACTGCTGTTATGATACAAATCACTCAAAAACTGACTCAAATAAGCAAATTGTGACGACAAACCTGGAAGGAAATGTGTTCATATTTGCGCAAACATTAACCTGTTATATTATTCCTAAAAACCAACACCACAACAAATGCAACTCAGTAGCTAATGTATATTTAGAGATATTTTTGTGATTGGTGTATTAGCTTCGCAAGTAGCGCGTCCAAAGCTAACTGGCTAAGCTAAAGCCACTTAGCCTAAACCCTCCAACCCTTTACGGTAAACGGTAAACTAGCTCTTACCTTTTTAATATTCGACTTCGAGGCGGGATGAAAATCCTTTTTACACATAAAATTAGCAAATGACTTCCCCATGGCTGCTGTTAAACAATTTAAGAAGAGAAGAAACCGTTGCGTCACTTTAGACTAGGACCCACTAGCTTAGCTTCCCTTGTAAACAACAACACCGGAAGAACGAGATGAAGTTGGATTCACATTGATATAAGAGCGTCTCATGCAAAACACGTCATCAAAATCCACTAAAACCATAGACATATAGTGACATATAATCTTATATAATGTTTATGACTGAAACCACTACTGGATAATAACAATCTAATAATAGAAATGTTATAAAATGAAGCCTTTGTTTTAATACATTGTATCTTTAGCCATATGGCATTTGTGTTGCTATTATGCACACTCTTATGTTTTATTGCTACTGGTTATGCGGTGATGAATAGTTATTATATTCTCGTATATTTAATGTAACAAAAACGGTAAACAATGTGATAATGTTAATAAAAATGAGAAAAATGCAAGCAATTTAAAAAATACAACAGTTTTATTCATTTAATTATAATAGAATAAAACTCAATTTTATTAAATGTTGCTATGTAAAAATAATAACAATGTCTTTGCAATATAAAAAAATGAATAATATGTAAAATTATTATTATTATTATTATTATTAATAATATTTTTAATATTTTAATATATTTTAAACCTTTTGTCTATTTAGATTTTATTACCTTATGCTATATAAATAATAGCACACACTAATTATGGGGTAAGATGAATTTTGTTTAACAAAAGTAAAAAATGTTCATATATTTTGCCAATTTTGTTAGATTTACTCCGTTTCAGTCTCCGTTTCTATCACTACGAATCTCGGCCTGACTTCTTGTTTTCATCACGTGACCGGGCTGTTTCCGTGTCAGTGCTGTGAGCCGTGACAGCTGTAATCCTCCAGACAAGCGTGAATAGAAACCGATACTGATCAGGTAGCGAGGACGTTTTTCCCGTGTCGTGAACAAGGTTGTCGGGACTGTGATAAAATAACTTTTTTGACTGACTTAATCATTTTTTGTTCCACCTGTAGTCTGTGATTGAAATGCTTCCATCCTCCTGTGACACCTTTGTGGCTCTGCCTCCTTCCTCTGAGGGACAGCGCGTCATTTTTGGGAAAAACTCGGACAGACCCTGCGATGAAGTCCAAGAGGTTGTGTATTTTGCTGCCAGAGACCATGCGCCAGGGGAGAAGGTTGAGGTAGGTGATGACTGCTCCTGGTTGAGTTGGACTCTTCATAACTTTTTTTAATCTCATGTATCTCACTTTTTTTTTAAGTGCACATACATACAGATCGAGCAAGTCGCCCACACCTATGCAGTGGTGCTGAGCAAGCCGGCTTGGATGTGGGGGGCTGAGATGGGTGCGAATGAACATCAAGTGTGCATTGGGAATGAGGCAGTGTGGGGCAGAGAGAGCGCTGATGGGGACGAGGCTCTGCTAGGAATGGACCTTGTCAGGTAAAATAGATGATCTGTTCAGCTCCATGTTAGATGCTTAAACTCTACAGAGCCGTGCAAACATATGTAGCTGTATTCTCTAAACTTTTTATTTTTTTCTTATGTAGAAAATGGGATTATTGTGTGTCATGATTATGCACAAACTGGTGTGTGATTGTGAAGAAGAAGGAAAAGGGACCAGTTTTAACTTTTCTTTTACAAAATAAATAAATACATTTAAAAAAAAAATCTGCAAATTGTGACATGCTTTTCTCTCCCACCTGAGCTGTGGATCCCTGCAGCTCCTTCAAGGTTACCATGAATGGTTCCTTGTCTGATCAATACCTTACTCATGCTTTCAGTTTAGGCAGATGGTCATACCTTGACGGGTGTTCACTTTTTTTTGCCACACCCGTCCTGTTTTGTTAGAGGACGGATTACTCACATTCCTCTGCAATGATTGAAATGTGATGAAATTTGCAGCTAACACCCCATAGGGAAATTAAAATGACCATTGACCATCAAACATTACTGTACCTGTATCTTATTCTAGGGGTTCTAATTATTTCTAATCATGTTTGTCAACAGAAAACAATAGAAGATTAATGTGTCATTCTGATATTCCACAGACTTGGTCTTGAGCGAGCCGACACGGCTGAGAACGCCGTCGACGTTATCGCCGGCCTGTTGGAGAAGTACGGTCAGGGAGGCCCGTGTATGGAGGATCAATGTGGCTTCACCTACCACAACAGCTTCCTCATCTCAGACCGAAAAGAGGCGTGGCTGCTGGAAACCTCCGGGAGGCACTGGGCGGCAGAGAGAGTGGAAGGTGATCACAGAACAGAAAAAAAAACGAGCTCGGCAATGAAGGGAATGGGTTTAAGTTGCTGTGCGCTCTGAGACTCACCATGGGTCTGCAACACCTTCAGACAAAAGTTTTCAGACCCCCTAAGCTTTTTCACCATTGCTAATTTTACAACCACAAATTAAACTCTAATGTCCTTTTTGTTAAGATGTTGAGTGGCTCTGTTGTAAAAAAAATATATAGGTTTTTGGCCAAAATGCAAAATCATCTCCATACATCACACACACCAGTCAGTGCAACATTTGTGGTGGCAGCATCATGCTGTGGGGATGCGATACCTTATCAGGGACATGGGAGCCTGTAAGAGCAGACATGAAAATGGATTTTGCTAAATACAGAGCAGTCCTGGAAAGAAACTTACAAAACAATTGAGTCTGGGTTGAAGATTAATTTTCCCGCCGGCTGGCAACTCTAAAGCTACAACCAGAGCTACAAATAATGGCTCGGATTATACCCTAACCTAAAATTGTCTAGTCAAAGCCTGGGCCTAAATACAATTCAGAATCGGTGGTAAGACCTAAAAAAACTAGGGCTATTTTGCAAAGAAGAAGGTTTTAAACATTTTAGTGTACAAATCTGGTGGAGACATACCCCGAAAGCCTTGCAGGTGCAATTGCAGTGAAAGGTGGCTCTACAAAGTACTGACCCAAAACTGTCAGAATTCAAATGCACAACTTACAGATTTGAATTTGTTGAAAAAAGGAAATCATGTACCCCTTTTCTTTCCACTTCATATGTATGCATTACTTTGGTTGATCTATCACATAAAATCCCATTAGAATACTATTAAGTATGTGGTTGTTACATATAAAAGGGGGTCCCTTTGCAAGTTAACACATAAATAAACTGCATATTGTTAGGATAAGGATTTATAAAGGCTTAATAAGATTTTTTCAAGATTTAAGAGCTGTATTTATCTGAAACATATTTACCGTTTACCAATACAGTGTTGCTACTTTACCCAAACCTGGAACATCCTAAATGTACCTTCAGCTGTGCAACTCTCCATGCAGTTATCTCTGTCGTGGCACATCAGCTACTGGAGACTATATTTTTTGCCCCGTTTCCAGGTGGCCATCGGAACATCTCCAACCAGTACGGAATAACAACGAAGATCGACAAGGAGCATCCAGAGATGAGGGAATATGCTCGAAGCAAAGGCTGGTGGGACGGGAAGTCGGAGTTCAACTTTGCCACGGTCTACTCCTTTCTTACCACAGCCAGAATCGAGTCTGCTGGGACTCGGTACTGTGAGGGGAAGAGCTTGTTGGAAAAGAGAAATGGTTGGTTTTCTCAGACGTCTGCAAAGCTGACAGGAAAAAAAGGTGGAACCCTTCACAGCTTCTTCATGTCTGTATTGTTTTCTCCACCCTCAAGGTCATATTACCGCAGAGGCAATGATGGATATTCTGCGAGATAAAGAGAGCGGCATCAACATGGAGGGCATGTTCCTTACAACGGGAAGCATGGTGTCCGTGGTACCCACGGATCCGGCCCTGCCGGGCGTTCACTATTTCACCGCAACTCCAGACCCCGAGAGGTGCCGCGCCGCAGCCCGTCGGGCCCTCTGTTCACGGGCAACAAGCGCAGCTACAGATTTACTCTGTCCTCCCTTCGTTTGACAGGTCTGTTTTCAAGCCGTTCGTGTTTGTTGAGAACGCCCACGAGCTGAAGGAGACGACCTCCCCCAGCTTTGGTCCTGATGATCCGGTGAAGAAGAAACCCCGCTTCCAGAGCAAACCGGACCGCAAACATCCGCTGTTTGTCAAGCATAAGCTGATCGCCGCCATCATCGAATCTTACAAGGTTTACCAGCCTAAGGCCACAAAGTGCACTGACCTGATCCTTTACCATGGAGAGGTTTTGCTGTTAATGCATCCTTTTGCTTTCAGGACAGAGGAGAGAAGATCACACAAGGTCTGAGGCAGCTTGAGAAAGAGACGATGACAGAGATGGAGAAGATTCTTGAAGTGGGCGTGAGACAGCCCGATCTGCTGGTGAACCTGTTCAACGGCTCTGTCCAGAAGGAGCTGAGTGTTTACAGCAAAGCTTGAGATGATGGAGAAGGGCAGCGAGACTACAGTGTGTTTCCTGACGTGCTGCCTTGGAGTCAGGCTTAATTACCAACATGTCAATAGGATGAACCAGGAAGCACTTGGAGAAATCATTGCACAGAACTGTAAATTAATCCTGCATTATAGAAAAAAAAAAAATCCTTTTATTAACTGTAGACAATAACAGTATGTATAATTAAAGTTTTGAAAGTTTATTGCATCGCAGATGTGCGGCATTTGGCAGAACACTACAGATTGAAAAGTTTATTAAAAGGATTTATAAACAACTTGCAGCAATAAATTTCATAAAACATCTTGAGAATAGACAATTATTTGCTTTTTATTCAAAGTAATCAAAAAAGCAGCACTAATCTGTAACAAAATTCATGTAACGGGCGATTAGTCTAGATGCGCATTTTCAAGTCAACACAGCAGACCCTTTTTCTACATAGCAACTATTATCATGGGTTGACTGTTTGGATATATTCATCGTCTCTGTGGGTCTTCAGCTGTAAATCAATCCAGGTTTTCATCTGACGTTCAATCACAAACATGGACCAGGAGCTGCACGTTTCCCTCAAGAACAAATATATGAACCCAGCACAGATATGTGCTGGAAAACATATGGGAGCTTACCGCATGAATATGTGCCTGGAAAACGCGTTTATGCTCGACAACGTTCACGCTAAACGAGTAAAGAGAAAAATCACATGACCGGTATTATGTTGTTCAAAATTGTGAGGCGTTCAGTACATTCAGTAATGCAAACAGGTCCAGTTTCTGACTATTTTAACTCAAAAACATTTTTTCTAGAGCTGGCCATTTTTCAAGATACCCGTAACGATACCAGTAAAATGTAACCCTTCCAACCAACAAGGCTTTTGTCATGACATCCTGCAAAGCAACAATATCCATGCTTTCTTTTTTTTTTTTTTTTAAATCGCTGTCAAATAAAAATAAAATAAAAAATACTTAACATATAATCTTATCTTCCTTGTATTCCCTTTAGGACAGGCTTCAGCAGCCTGTATGATTAATTTTAGGCCTTGCTTCTTCTAAACCTAGAGTAAAAAAAACAAAAAAAAAAAAACATGCCCTGCCATAAAAACAAACTAAAAAATACATTTATAAACACATAAAAAAAACATTTTAAACTAAAGAATCTCCAGCTTTTAATTAAAATTTTAAGTTTTAGAACATAAACACCCAATTTTTACAAAAACGGGTTGGGCAGTCCGATTTACGAACGATGATCGGTCGCTTAAAAATAAAATAAAGCGCTTAATTTCCAACCAAATGTGAGAACAGGACTGGAAAGAAAACAAACCTTAAGTATCATACTGCTGTGGAAATTGAATGGAAATGTTCGAAAAACCTCTAAAAAAAAACAAAATGTCCTTTTTTAAATTGCCTTTTTGTTCATTTTAATGCCACTTTTTTTATTTTAAGTTAAGAAGAGCCACTTTAGAGGGCCGTAGGACCTATAAGTGGCTCTGGAGCTGCAGCTGTAGGACCCTTGTTGCACTAGTTTCAACAAAAAAACAAATAAATACATTCAGCAGATAGGTAGCATTTTTCCTCCTACAACAACATCTTGTTTTGTCTCCCCACTCACACAGACGTAAAACATATCCTACGACTGCATGAAAATATACTTATTTTGGAGTTTTTTGTAACTCTAAAATAAGTATACTATATATGTTTTTCCCAATGATCCCTTCCCGTAAAGGAAAAACTCCTCAGTCCGTTGGTTCTTCCCACACAACCAAGGTTAACTGAAGTAATTACAGTGCATGCACGTTCGGTTTCACCTCCAAATAAATGGTTCTGATTGCCTGGCTCAAGGGTTTACTGAACATGCGGGATCATCTCAAAGCATATTCATCTGTATTGAGTCACAGTTAAACAAGGCAGCTGAAATGTCACATTTCAGAAATCTTAGAACACCTAAGGTGGTTAAAAAAATAATACATATTCCCTTTTCTCCACAAAACAGAAAAAATAATAATAAATCACAGTAGGTTGCTGCTCAGCTGGTGTTAAATGTTGCATAACAAGCCTCAGGGAGAGCTGCATTGTACAGTGCGGGAACCAAGCAGACGTTCCTGCCTGAACCGAAATGTGTCCCTTTGGGAATAAAATCGCAGTCGGCTTTGATGCTGTTGGTTTTACGAAGCAAAGTAGTAATGAAGCTGACTGTCTTCGAAGCTGTACTCCTGCTTGATGTGCTGCAGCACGCCGCCCTGCTGCAGCCGCATCCCGTAGAGGACCGCCTCGCCGCGGTCCTGCGCCAAGCCCACCTGCTGCAGCCAGTCCACCAGCTCGGAGCCGCGAAAACAGTCCCGCCTGGTCATCACCCCACACCTGCAAGGCAATGAAGCTTTTAGCTGCAGGGGATGCTGCACAAACACACCAGAAACACTGTCCCAGAGTTAATATTTAGGGAATATATTTACAGATGTTAGCGGATGTCAGAAACATAGACCAGTGAGCACATTTGTTCAAGAGGGCGGCTTTGGGTAAACCGGCCTGCTCTCACCTTCTCTTTTTAACAATGTCATGAAAACACTGCTGTTTGTGGTATTTGGTGAACTGAAGGCAGGTCATCTTGACGTCATCTGGTAAATCAGCCTCTGGTTCCGCCTCTCTCTTCTTCTTAAACCAGTGATTGTATAACCTGAACAGCAGTTTAAAGAATAAATAAAGTAAATGTAAACTATGAAGGGGCACATAATGCATGGTACAGTCAGAAGTTTACATACACACGCATATTTGGCAATAGTATTGTATTATTAATTGTGAACCTTTATAAATGATTTGATCTGTTCTTTTTTGGGGGCGGATAGTATTACTGCAATCGTTTCTGTAAATAAAGTCTGCTCAAATTTATATTTCTTTTGAAGTTCCTTTCAACCACTCAGTTTTAAAATTGTACAAACTGAATCAAATACATAAAAGCCCTGCTAATATTTAGATAAATGTCTTAGAGCAAGTAATAAAACAAAAAGAAACTCTAAGCAGCCATCAACGCACTTCTGGCTTAATTCTGGCAGGATATTAGACCACTCTACCTATTTGATGTGTGTTTGGTGTTGAAGACGGATTTCCACACAAGTCTCCTCATTCAGGGCAGATCTAACATCTAAGTAAAGCATGTTTTTTTGTTGTTGTTTTTTTTTTTTTTAAATCTAGAGCTCCTTTGTCCTCCTGTCCAATGTTGCCCTGGGCATCCGCCCATATCAAAATCACCTGCCATTACCCTCTAACATAGAAAGGACTCCTGGATCAATGTATGCTTCTCTGCTGTTTTGTGTCTCTGCTCCGTCTCCTCTGACCCCGGTCTGTCGAGGCAGATGACCGTTCACACTGAGCCAGGTTCTGCTGGAGGTTTTCCTCCCAGTTTAAGGGGACTTTTCCTCTCCACCGTCGCTTCATGCTTGCTCAGTATGACGGATTGCTGCAAAGCCATGGACAATGCAGACGACTGTCCACTGTGGCTCTATACGCTCTTTCAGGAGGAGCGAATGCTGCTTGTCGAGACTTGATGCAACCTGCTGGGTCTCCTTAGATTTGAAACCTTTTGACAAGTCTTCATGATTTGATTAAATTTGACTTTGGAAAGTACCTTGAGATGACATGTGTTGTGAATTGCCGTTATATAAAAAATAAATAAAATAAATGTCATTGAATGTCCTGGAACCACCTAAAGTCTGGCCTATCATCAACAGGAAGATGCTGAAGCTCCAGTGTTACTGTTCGCAGTGAAGCCAGAATTATATCAGCAGAAGCTAGAAGAGAGGCAACCAACACTGAAGCACCTGCTTCAAATTCAGCACCTGCTTCAAATTCAGCACCTTCAGACTCCACTAGCTGCATAGAGACCCTTGTGTTGAGATTAAGTTTTTTTTGTTCACAATTACAAGAAAAATGTTTGGAGAGGTCAAGCTAACACTTTGAAACCAAAACCCTTGTACCAACTGTGTAGTAAGGCAGTGGCAGCATCATGCTGATGGTCCATTTAGCTAGCTGTGGTCAAGGTGCATCGCACAAAAGAGGAGCATTACTTTATACGTTTCCAACTTCATCCCAAATCAGCAGCATTGCAATTGAAACCAGGAGACAGAATAAGTTGCTCTAACTGGACAATGATCCAGAACCGCTTTTAGACTGGATAAAACCCGCCGATATTAAGCTTCCTAAAGCGACCAAGATGTGAACCCATTAAAAACTTAAAGAAAATGCTTAAAGGGCCAATTCTATGCCATGAAACTGGCCTATTTGAATAAGCTCTATCACTCCTGATAAAAACAGCGGTTTAATATCATTGTGGATGACTACAAAAATCATTTGGTTTCTTTCCAACTTTTTAAGAGTCACTTCATCAAATATCAGTGGGGGAAGTGTATTTATGTTAGTCTGTATAAATAATTTTGACCCTGTGTGGCATCACAGTTGTATGCCCAATTCTTGTTTTTTAAAACTCAGTGCAGGGATATTTTGTAAAATCAATCTAACCTGATTAAAGCGCACTATAAATAAAGTCGTAAAAGTCTGAAGTTAAGACATTCCTGCTGAATAGGAGTGTAGGCACATAAAAATAATAATCATGCTTCATCACATTACCTCTTCAATGGCAGTAAAATGAAATGCTTGTCCAGCCCAAAGAGGGCAAAGGATATAAATCCCTGTGAACCAGAAGAAGAAACATTATTTCAGCACTTCTGTGTGAGAGTAAATCTACATGATTTGCAGACTTCTTTATTAATTAGACTGACCTGTCCGTAGTTGGCTATAGCACAGAAGAACTGAAGCTCCAAGTAGAGTCTCCCGTGAAGGTGGTTGTAAAGCAGCCAGAGACAGCTGGAGAAGTTCTGTTGTCAGAAGAGAGTGTTTCAGCAGTGAACACTCAAGGAAAATTACCTCATGGTCACTCTTAAGCATGGTGGAGGATCTGTGATGCTTTGGGCCCTGAAACCTTATAAGCATGCATGGCATCAAGAGCCATTTGAAATACCAGATTTTTAAATAACTGCACTGAAAATGCGGTTCTAATTGAGTCTTATAACAGAATAGGGATGAAAAAAATCCAACTTCTTCCAAGGCCATTTCTATCTCCAGACCTAAATCCTACAGAAAGTCTGCGGGCTGAAGGGAAGGACACGTAAGCAAGGACCCAGGATGATCTCGAGTGATTGTGTAAACAGGAATGATCAAAGGTCCTTTGTGGTCAAACAGTGTGAAAGGTTATAGGAGGAGACCAAGTGCTGTCCTAATCGCAAGAAAGAGTTTTACAAGGTATTATCAGGAGGGGAAACTATAATTATGTCATTAGTGGTTTAGCTAAAAACAACAATTCCTTAAGGTCGAAAACATGGTTTTACTTTTGTATTCGTCTGAACAGAGCTGGAAATCGCACATTTATAAGACTGGTTTGTGATGATGGTGGTGCTCGACTCACAGCCAGGAGGAAGACAGTCAGGAGCAGACACAGGAGCACATGGCGGACCACTTGTCTGTCTGCAACCTCTTGGAGCTCATCCATTTCAGCAAGGAGGCAGTCTGTTGACTCGCAGCCATGTTCACACTGACCTGAAGAGGGCAGCAGCAGAACAGAAAATGAACAAACCACTCATAAAAGGAAGGACTTTGCTGCACCAAATGGGCCTTCACCATCCATAAAATACAAAAATGTCTATTCCAACCCTTCTCTAATAAGATTTAGGTCTGAAACGCCCCCACTGTGGGGTTGCAGTGTGTTCAAAATATTAACCTAAGAAAGAATCGGTTCGTTATCAGTGGCATACCTGAGAGTGAGGCTGGGGTGTTGTTCACATTTGTGCTGATGATCATGTCAGGCATGGGCGCGGCTGGGGCACAGGCACATCTGAGACAATCTGATAGAGCAACCAAAAATTAAAAGGGCCCTTTTAATATTTAATTACACTTCATGTCTGTATTATTAACAATAGACAGCGCTAACAGTATTCACAGAATACACAGCAACCCAACATCTGTGGTTTTCTGTTTGACAGCCTGACATTAAAATAAAACCATACTGATTCGATAAAAAATATAAAATAAAACCACTTTACAACAACACTTTGTTACTTTTGATTTGATTCCTTATATTATTGCTGTGAACCTGTGATCAGCTAGAAGGAACCCACAGAAACAATACATCCAACAAATGGTTTTATCGCTTTCCTATCTGGAATGTTTTTTTATTAGGATAGTGTACGACAAACCAACACAACATGGTGCATAATTGTGAAGTGGAAGTAAAAGGATACGCACTTTGCAAAAAGATTTTTTGTAAAAATCTGAAAAGAGTGGTGTGCATTTGTACTCAGCACCATGATTTTTTAAACCACATTTTGATACATTTCTAGCTGCAAGTAGTTTAGGGTTTATCTTGACTAGCTTTCTGTATATCTTTGGGACTTGACTCTGCTTTAAACTTCTCCATAACTTCAACACTGACCTGTCTGCTGTGTTCCCTGGTCCTCATCATTCTGTTTGTTCAATAATGTTACCTAACACAACTGTGTGGCCTTTATATCAATATTGAGATTAAGTTACACTCAGTAGCACTCTATAGCAATATGAGGTGAATTATGAAGGCTGCAGTACATTGTGTTGAGCTGAACATATTTTCACATTATTATTTCTAAAACAATCCAGAAAACCCCTTCTACTACACAATTATGTCCTATTTGTATTGATCTTCACGTAAAAATCCATTATTATTAAAATACACAAATATTTGTGGTTCTTTCATGATAAGATAAGTGAGAATTTTAAGAGAGCAACAGTCGCAAGGCACTGTAAAAATGCGGTTGGACATGATCAGGCGCTCAGAGGGGAAATAATCTTATGATACTGCTAGAAAATGACTCACCATTTCTGTTTTTTTTTTCTTTTACTAAGTAGTTTTTTTTAACATAAGTTTAAATGAAAGACAAGGGCGATCATAACACATAAAGCCATTTACACCAGTTTGCTAACAGCGGCTTGTAGATGCATCTTAATCCGCATTACAGATTTTTACCTTTATCGCTGGTACTCACTAGCGTTTTAATAACCAACTTTGGATATGGATAAAAGTAAGGCTGCATGCTATTAGAAAAACATGTCATTACAATGTTATTGTTGAATATTACTGATTGAGATTGACCAACATAATACATGGCACCCAAAGATCATGGACTACCAAGTGTTGCATCCATGCAATTCTTTCTGATTGTAATGCTGCACACAATGATAAGGCCATGATGACTGAGATTCAACATCACGTGCAGCTCTACTGAAATATATCTTAACATTAATATAAACTAGTTACTGACTGCTAACCTGCAATCATCCATTGTAGCTGCTATAAATAAACGAAAAGGCAAAATTATGAAACAGCATTGGGCGGAAATGAACAGGCAAGCTTTTTGTTGCATTTGTTACATAATTTTCTTTCCATTTATGGTATAAGAACCGTTTACGCACTTTCAGTCATGTTAGTTGATTTCACTGCTGCTAAAGTGGTAATAAAAAGTATCTATTCAACCACTTGAATAACGATTTGTAAAAAACAAAACAAATTTAAAACATTTTACAGTAGAAAGTACCTCCTTCTCTTTCTGTGTTTTCTGCCTCTATGAGAGTGCGAGTATCTGGTTCGACCTCGGTCACATGATCCTGCGCAGCTTCGGATGAAGAGTTTCCTTCTTGATTTTGTTCATCTTGCACCCAACTTCCTCTGCTGAGACACACCAAAGAGCCTCCTCCCAGGAGTATGCTGAAGCTGACCACTACCGTGGTGCTGATTATCTAACAAAAACACACAGAGTCAATATTTGGAGCTTTTGGAAATATTGCTAGGGATTAAAAAGACAATGACATTATACTTCCTCTGTTTTGTTGTACCTGTAGCTTGCCGTAGAAGAATGAGAAATCGATAGCGTCAGACTGTTTTTCGCCAAACATGAGCAAAACAGAGGTTACCAAACACGGGATCCTGTAAAACATGTTCGTTCACATAATGAAAATGTCAAACAGAAACTGCTTAGCAACGCTGCCATAAAACATAGACCTGTGGCGCTGATCCACATTAACAACCAGTGGGAGGATTAGCATGGAGGACCAGAACAAGAGAACAACATGAAGACCTTAAAGCTATAATTGGTAATCCTGTTCAGAAACACTTTTTGTTACACTAGGTAAAATCGTCCTTCCATCCTGAAAGTAGCCAATACATGATGTATTCAGAAAATAAAAATTAAAAATCTGTGAGAGCTGCCCTTTGGGCCGAAGGGCAGGGATTGATCAGAGTTTTGGTCCTGCCCTCTTCCCCTCTGTCGCTCAAGTGCCGGGGGTATCGCCCTATCTATCGGTCGTCCCACATGGCATCATTCTGATGCGCTCATTTAACGCCAATGTGCACGTTCCTAGCTAGTTTCTGCTTGCTGGATATGCATGCGCACTTCTAGTGTTTATGTATCCGGTTAGCTTAGCGGTTAGCTTCAGTATTAGCCTTCATTGTAGCTCCGCTGCTCTCACCGTGTACTTTGAACGTGGCTCAGAGTTGCAAGAATAAAACTGCGTACAAGTTTGTGAAAAGAAGAAGGCCTCAGTACAAAGAATTAGGACCAGAGTGGATTTGGGAAAAAAAAAAAAAAGTTTCCATGCGATCCCCTCTGAAGAGAGAAAGAGCAATGCAAGACGGTCTTGTGCATGCACAGTTATTCAAAAGGGACTTTCTATACATTATACTTATGTATAGAACATTAAAATACATAATTTTATCTTCGATGACTTAGACAATTTAGATGAACATTTTTATTTTTGCCAGATGTTATCCATAATTTTTCTCGGCTTTTGAGTTTCTGTAAAATACATTTAGGTTAGTTTCCTTTAAATAGCACAGATTAAATAGTGGCTGAGAAAACATAAGCTTGTACAATCATCTTTGGTAAAACAGATACATGACATAATTTCAGATATACACTGAATTAAATTTCACTGTAAATCAGAAATAACTCACCCCCATCCCGCGATCACCACTGCGCCTGTTGCTCCTCCCAGGTCTTCATACTTTTTAATGAGCACAATCGAGAGTGCTATTAATCCTAAAAAAAAATCAAAGACATTTCCATTACAGAACTGACAATCAAATAAAAATTTTGGAGCAGAATTAACTCCGCATAATATGGATGAATGTGGGTTTACCTGGCCAAAGAAAACTGCTATAGAGTGAAGTGGAGAGCAGTGTAAAAGTGAAGACTTGTGCAATGAAGTTGTCTTTCCTCACCACAAAGTTCCACAGAATCATCCCAACGCAGCTCAAAAGCTATAAAACCACAGCACCAAACACACAGTTAAAGGCTTTGCTGATGAGAAGGGACTTACAGCTACAGTTCTGTAGTTGTTTTATTTCAGAGGGAATTATAATTAAAACTAAGACTGCTTACCTGTGCCAAGAACAGGTTGACTGTCAACATATGAGGTAGCCTCTTATACTTTTTACTTAAAAACATGACAGCAACTGTCCACAGCTGGGGGGAAAAAACATTTTAAATTAAGTTATACAACAATATACTTTTGCACAGATGTTAAACTCTTAAAATCATTGGCTGTTGAACTAAAAATAAATGCACTTTTGAAAATTTGGGAAGGTTTTGACAAAATGTACAAAAACCGGATAAGTCTCAATGATATGACATGAATAAATCCCGGCCCTTACTTTGCTCTTCAGAGCAGATAAGGAATTTTGAAATGCCTGTTTGAGGCACATAAAGACCCTTTAGTGTAAAAACGGAAGACACCGCCTTACTTGAAGCTTTTTACATTTATCTTGGTGATGTAAATAAATTATCCATCTTGAACAGCACGCCAGAGCAATATTGAAAAAAGGAAACATGCCCTTTCAGTGGCAAATGACAATGGTAAATGCAGAACCTGAGGCGTTTATCTTTCATCACTGACAGGGCTAAAATAAAGTTCCTTAAAAGGGGCACTGAAAGTGAGAATGAGGAAGCACGTCTGAGTCAGTGGCAACTCTTCCTCTGAACAGCTGAGCCTTCCAATGACAGATGGTTTAGTCTTTTAAAAGACTAAAAAAAAAGTTTTTATAAATATCCATCACTTCTTTTAAAAAGGAAGCTACTGTCTGTGGGTGAACGAGAGAAATGTACTCCAAAACAGAGTAAACTAGGTCTACGTATCCAGCCGACATTAACTGGCTAGCTTAAGATACGATCTTCCAGGAAAAACTAAAAACAAAAGAGACTAAGGAACTAGTCTGGTGAAAAACAAGTTGTGAAAGGCGAGTCTGTGCATGTTACGCCGTGACTTACCAGAGCCACTAAGCTTACTATGCTCATATTAAAGCTGACATTCTCCAGGGAGTTCATCAAACACTGGGGATCCATCAAGTGGATGGTAAGTAGCCAGGCCGAGACGTACATTATGGGAGCTGAGAGAAAAGTGCTGATCACCATCCCTGAGGCCACCTGTCACAGCGAAACACATGTTCAGAAAAGCATAAAGAGGAAAACTACCAAGCAAATAGGACAGCTGAAGTGCTGTTCATACAGTGAGCGACTCACAACTTCTAGTTCTGCGTTATAGTAAACGGCATAGATGGCCACGCTTGGTGCGGTGGGGAAGACTCCGTAAAGAAAGGCATAATCTGAGAGGCTGGAGTGGTTCGTAGTATTGCTGGCCGTATCCAAAAGATCCACCATGTCTTTACAGATCAGGGGCATCACCAGCCTAGAAGTCCAAAAGGAGGAGATGAAACAGTTAAAAGTGCAACGAGGTGGAACTAAAATACTTACATAAACTAGCTGATAAGATGCTATGTGCTCCTGAGACCGCAACATGAAATTTTGCAACGACTTGTGGTCCGAGAAAGGCCTGAGTCATCTAAACCATTCGCACAAAACAACATGTTGGGAGCACTTCGCTTCACTCGCCCTCTAACACCATGCATCACCGTAATGGTAATAGCAAAGCATTAGTGGTCTAGAATGCCCATAAAGTGCAATTAAACTCCACTCACAGTTTTGCTGTAATAAGCAAAATCAGCGTCACAACCGTGGATCTGGTCAGCCTCCTCAGCTGGCCCACCATGGTCAGACCCAGGTAGAACAAAGCTGCTCCACCGAAAGAGTTGGCCAAGCCGTCTATGAACTCAGCCATGAAAGCGGGGATTCTCTGGTTCAGGGCAAAGTGGGCGATGATGCCTACGATGACCATGAACACAATGGGGTTCTTTAGGACCTGCAGGATCACGTGTCCCACGATCAGCAGTTTTCTCTGCTGGTGGTTTCCCTGGTTCTTCCACTTTTGGATCTCGCACAGGGCAAAGCCGATGGGATTCAGGAGCATAAGGGACACGGGTGCAACCAGGTAGATGTACTGGAGGTACTCTGGGTATGTGCTTTGGTAGAGGGCTTCAACTGTGGATAGAGATGAAGGCAAATGGGTCAAAGAAATCAGGTAAATCTTGTTAATACTTTATATTATATTTTACTCTAAAAGGTTTACAGAACTAATTCTGGACACATGCAAATAGCAGTAAAGATATAGATGTTATATCATAACAAAATAAAGTTATGAACAATACTCAACTGTACAGATCTGCCTAGGCAGAAAGAAAATCAATATTGTACAAATTAATTACACAAACCAATGACTCTTAAAGTGGAGGGTAGGGATGCCCAATCCAAGGAAAGAATCGATAAATGCATTTTTAAAATGAGTTGGTATAGGACTTATTGAATAAATGTAATTCCCCAATACATTTTGCTGGTGTATGGTTTGGGGTTTTATCCAAGCCACAATTTGCAGAGCCAGTTTTTAACTTACAGACCTGCTAGCAAAACTGTATTATAATATTGTCCATCCACATTAGTTCATCAATTTAAGAGACTGTGTTGGCTGCTGAGGCTTCCTATTGGTATGATCAAATCATCTGCATAGAAAGCAACTAATAAAGCATCCTGAATGTCACTGTGTGTTATGTTGGTAAACAATCACACCACTGAAGACAATATAATACTGATGGATTCCAGTTTTTTAATGCACTGTAGAAATATTGAGCTTTAAAAAACATATACCTTTATTTTATTAAATTCAGTGTAGTATTAGATTCAAGATGCTGAATCTGTAAATGCTCATTCCTAAATGACCTGCAGGGTGTTGCTGACAAAAGAACGACAAAAAACAGCCATGATCTGCATTTTCCTACTGGAGAGCATATGGAATAACTGGGGGAAAATGAATGAAAAACTAAATAAATAGGATTTATGTCGGAGAAATAAACAACCCCTCGCTCAATCTATTGTACTAACCTCCGTTTCAAAATTCACATTTTGTCCCCTTCTCAGCTTTCTGCCCACCAACGGTTCTTACCGATAAAACTGATAAAAATCATGAGGGCACATAATGCAGTCCTCTCATGTTAGAACAGTTAATAATTCAGAAGTTTTTCATGAAACCTAGATGTCATCTGGGCATGAAGCAGATCAAAAGCTCTGGTGTGGTTTTAGAAAGTTACCAGAACAACAAAAGAAACAGAAGTGTCACTGACAGCGACACAAACGGCCATTGTATGGAAATCTTGCCGCGGCTTTGAATCTGAATTGCAAATAGGTTCATCCTGCCCCGACTGTTAAACTGAGTCACAACATGGCCAACAAGGGACACATATCTTACGTTTGTTTCCCCCCGTCACGTAAACATTAATGGTTTCATATATTGCATTAGATTAAACCTAAGTTATTTCACCTAAGGATGCAGGTTGTTGTTGAAATTACACCTGCAGTGACGGTTAGAGGTTCATGCACACCCATCGATGGCATGAATATCTTTGCTTCAGGGCATCTGAATCACAATGCCCTGAACAATTTGAACTTCTCATTATGTAACGTCTGGCTGGAAAGTTAAAAAAAAAAAAAAAAAAAAAAAGCTGTTGATTTGATGGAAACTAGCTCTCCGTCTTCATTATTCCAGCCATTTTACGCGACGCACCCGAACAACTGGCAGCCAGACAAACCCTAAGCATGACGCTGCCACCACCAAGGCGTCTAGCTGGTCAGTCTAGGCAGCAGCAAATTTCTGATGCGAATGACGGTTCATTCTAATCGGTTTTCTTTCTAAGGCGACAGTTCGGGTCAGAATGCTGCAACCTGAACATGATTTAGTGTTACAAAAAGGCAAATAATCCTGAAAAGGACATACAACATGGTTTTGGACTGGAAAAGTTGAAAATCAAAATCCTCCTGACTTCAACTCTATTGAAAACATACAGAATATGATTAAATGTTCAGTCATGTAGTGAAGCCAACCGATCCATACAAACTTTTTTTTATTTTAAAAAAAGGGCCATTCAAATAAATTCAACATTTTAATAATATTTTGGGCTTTTGGAAAACTTTAGTTGAAGTAGATGTTTAGTGGCTGAGATGCTAAACATCACAAAGAGTGGCGGTGACATTGTGATGAAGGGAAAAAAAAGAAGAAAACTGGGAAAATATGGGTCATATAACCAATACAATCATTGCAAAATTCACCAAAACTGGATGAATTAGAAATTTTCCTGATAGCATGCAGACAACCCAAACTATTTATTATAAAGAAGAGAAGTCCACAATTATGTCAGAATCCTGCAGATAGCTACAACAGAAATGTGTTTCTCTGTGAACTGATAAGGGACATGTTTTAAAATATTAGTGTATTCACAATTGTGTGTGTGGCTTAAAAGAAATAACCTTCAAGCACGACTGGAATTTGCAACAGAGCACAGGGACAAGCTGAATGCCTTCAGATGAAAAATGCCTGTTCAGACTACACAAAGGTTTTAGTTACTCGGCCACAACAATAGAGTATCTTAGAAGCAGTCATTAAGAGGCTTTTAAATGTAAAACCCACTGTTCTGACTGCCAGGCACAGTGGTGGAAGGGTCATGCTGAGGGGTTATGTTTGCACTACGTCCAAATTCTTTAACTTCTCCTTAAATTGACACCCAGGTAACTGGAAGTTAATGGCAAAGAGGGTTTCTTTTAACAAAGGGAAATGTGTGTCAAGAAATCTATTTTTTGTACAACAAACATTGACGTTGCTCCATGTTTAAATGGCTCAACTCTGAAATAGGAGCAATTCAAACGTATCTTTGAACGTCCCAACTAATGTAGGGCGTAGACTTACAGACACTTACCTATTGGGTAGCCCAAAGCAAAGTCGTTGCTTTGAGTTGCAAATATAGAGAAGAGACCGGCCTTGCTGTAGCGTCCGTCAGGACTGGACACGATCAGAGTGAGGACGCAGACGATGCAAAATACAGACACCTTGGCGATGAGGATGCCCCACAGGAAGGGCCAGATGACGTTCCCGAAGTCCAGCAGCACCATGTTCTTAAACAGCAGCGCAGGCAGGGCGAACTTTGACACAAAGTTGCCCAACCCTTTGGCCTGAGTGGAGGTGATGATGTTGGCCCTCCCTGCGATGTATCCGCACAGGATGATCCCAAAGCACTCCAGGAGGGCAGGTAGGAGCCTGTCTATGGACATGGTGGAGGGCACAGCAGGTGGGCCAGGGCTGGGGCTCCCCTCCACGCCGTGGGAGAAGCTGAAGCCGCCTGCTGCTGTCTCCATCCTGCCGGTGACGGACGGCCCGTGTCGTCTGCTAAGGCTGATCTGAGGTCATGCTACTGTGGAGTGGGTCACCCGATTAGCGCTGAGTGACACTGAAGGCGGAAGGCGGAGATAATGAGGCAGCTGTCAACTTCTCATTCAACCTGAAGCTGCCTTGTGACCAAAGAAAAGCTCGCATTTTAAGGAATGCCTCGACTTTTCACCCTGATGCCAACAAATAAAGCGACATGTTAGATAATGTAGCCGATTTAAGCTTGTGCGTCTTTAAAAATACACGCTCCCTTACCGATGTGACAGCGACTTTGCCCTCTTAGGTCCCCCATGTGTCGGTATAGTTCACCAGGAGGAGCCGTTCACCAGGAGTTATAAACGCCAGCTAACCGCCAGCTAGCGTTTACTTGGAGGAACAAAAACATAAAACGGAGCTAAAGTTGCATTAATCTTCAGTAAAGTGTTGTAAAAGAGTTAAACTACCGTGTTTACGTACCCTGCTACATACGGAGTCACTGGTCGACGTCACTGCCTGCGCTTTTCATAATATCTGATTTGTCAACACGGTCTGACCAATCATGTTTCGTAGAGAGGGGGGAAGGGGCGGGGCTACACTGGCTCCGCCTCCGAAGCGTTATCACACTTGGTTATAACAGCTGCGATAGCATGGAATGGGAAAAACACAGTTATAAATAAACGACTCTTACGTTACGTTTTATTTACGTTTTATTTAAAATTCGCCACACAATAGATCCTGGAATAGATCCACTTTTTTTTGTTTTGTTTTGGGGGAGACATGAATATGTCTCTGCAAGTGCAAGACAAAAAATAAATAAATAAAAATAACAATGTTTTTATTTTTGCCTTTTTAAAACAAAAGCCATTGACCATACCTGGTTAAATGCATCCACTGGGTGCCTTAACACGTGATTTCCCCCAGTTTTCAACATGGTCTGAAGAAGAGGAAGACGATAGGAAGAGGCCTCAGAGAAGAATGTGGAAGAAATAGCAGAATGGGCAGAGGAAGGTTTGTGGTAGAGAGAAAATATGCAGACCAGTACCAACTTCACAAAATGAATCAAATCTGTCCAACAGACAAATATTTTTTTTCAAGACCATGTCATCTCTAATGTGTGTTTCTTCCACACGCTCTCACTGCATTTCTGTTACAGTCAGCAGCTCTTAGCTCTTTTCTTTTCTACCTGAGAGAGGCTGGAACTGACGCTGCAGGTCCAGCCTCTCTCAGCGTCACTCCATGGTGTATCACATGGTTAATTGGCTTCTAATGTAGATTTTATACCTGAGCTGTGTGTTTTATTAACTATTTACATGTTTGGACCGGGCTACAGTGGTGCAATTATTGCGTCCTTGTCACAAGAAGGTCCTGTGTTTGACTGGATTTGGTACTGGTCTACTTGATTCAGTTCTACACAGGTGGTTTTCCATTGCAACTGAGTACCACGCCAATGTGGGCACATTAACATAGCAAGGCGGCACAGAGAGTCCGACACGTAACACTTTTCATCAGCCGGCAAGCACAACAATGTCTAGACCTCTGCATTGGACCACAGTGTTGATTTTGGAGGCTTGCATCTTTGTTCAGTATTTAATATACTGGTAGCTGTTGTGTGTTCTTTTATAAATGCCAGATCTGATTCCTGTTTTGGGCTCCATCTGAATACATCTTTTGGGTAAGGACTCTTTAGCCAAAGCGGAAGTGCGTCAGCCTGTATACTTCCTCTCACAGCTAATTAAGCATAGGAACCTCGCAATGCCCCCTACCGGCGCCAAGACGGCATCAGGAATCCCAAAATCCTTTGTGTGACATGACATATAAGCACAGCCCACCTCATGGAAATTAATTAAAATGTCCGGAGAGAAGAGAGCTTGCACTTTGTCGTTTATTTTTGCAAGGCTATAGGCCTGGATTTGATTAGAATCATCCATGTACATTTCTGTCACGTGATGACTGAAACTGGCACAGCTCCTCTCCTTCCCACCATAGAGTTCTTACTGATGACCCCATGAAAGGTCAAGGATCAGGAGCTAGGAGCTTTAATTAGACGTTTTTGGATGGAGCCTTGGAGTTGCTCCTGTGATGCAAACAGCGACACAGGAGCGACTTCATCTCCTCGCAAATCAGCAACCGAAAGCCTTCTGAAATCGTGTCTTTGGGCCAATGCACTTGGCAGAGACTTGACACAGAAACTGTGAGATATATAATCCTTTTTATGAGCATCTGTGCCAAATGTTATGAGCCTTTTAGGGACCACCCTGTTGTTGCTAAAAATACAATTTAAAGCCTGTCAAACCGTGGTGTTTATGGTCATAGATTTTGTGTCTTAATGACAAGTTGCTGTCAACAAAGTGCCAAGCGATCCAAAAAACTGGTTGGAATTTGGTTCCTTGCTGAGTTGTCTGTTACATATATGAAGTCATCAAGCAGCTTTTTCTGCTAGATGACTCTTAGGTCAGAGATCAGGAGTTTTAAACACATTCAAAGAGACAAATAAATAACTAAATTGCATGTATGAAGTGAATAATAGCTTGGGACTTCCACAAAGCAGTGTGGCTGAGTCACTTTGCATACTATGAATAGACTCTATGCCACACAGCCTCGATGTATGAAGGAATTATTTAAATGTGGAAAGACCTTGCCATTTCACACATAATGTAACCTTTGTGAACCTTGGTTAACAATAATCACATTTAACCTAATACATGTCAACGATATCTGAGAAGATAATCATAAAACACAGCAGGGCCGGTTAACAGGAGCCACATGCATTTTATTTTATTTTATTCCAGAGCTTTTCCCATTACAAGAACATTATAATGCTGGATGTGGTGAAAACACAAGCAAACAGAAAACTACAACGTAAAAGAGGAATAAACATCAGGAGAGATGGAGAAAAACACAACCATGTGTTCTGTTCTGGAGGCTGCCACTAGATGGCAGAATAATACAGAGAGATGAAGATCAACAGCCCAAAGCTGCAATGAATAAAAAAATTATAATTACATGCAAGATCACCTTTGCCTCCTTCTGCTTGTTACTGTTGTCTGACACTGTGCAAACTTTGTATTTCCTCACAAATTGAACGCATGTTCCAGAATATTAGAAAGTTGACTCTGTTTTTTCACTTGTTAAATGGGAAGTACCTATACAGGTCAGCAGTCTTCCCCATAATTGTGCAAGACTGTTACGTGATGATAACAGAATTTTTTTGAGATGTGCAATGAATGGATATATTATAATAAGAAGTTTCTTTTTCTGAGCTGAAATACTGTCATAAATGAACTTTATTTCAGTGGAGTTCAGACCTATTGAGCTGCACCTGTATGTAATTACGCAACATGAGATAAATGGTTGATTCAAGCTAAAAGGTCCTTGTCAAAGAGAAGCAAAGTTGAGCTGATTTCAAAGTCCTTTTAGGTGGACACAGTCTTTATCAGTAGCTGATTGTTGACATGTGATCTGATCAAACAAAAACTAAAGCACTTTAATGGAACCTCTCGTAGCTTTTCCTGTCTCATCCTGTGCGTCTTCTTCTCTCACCCCAACTTCCTTCATGTCCTCTTTTACTTTATCCTTTAAATCTCCTCTTTTGTCTTCCTCTTGGCCTCATGGCTGTTCCAGCCTCAGCATCCTTTTACCAAATGTTCTCGCTATCCTTCTGTACATGTCCAAACCATCTCAGTCAAGCCTCTCTGGCTTCATCTCCAGAACACCTAACATGGCCTGTCCCTCTGATGAACTCATTCCTGATCCAATCAATCCTCGTCAATCACAAAGTGAACCTCAACATCTTCCTCTCTGCTACCTCCAGCTCTGCCTCCTGTCTCTTCCCCAGTGCCACTGTCTTTAAACCATACAGCATCCCTGGTCTCACCACCGTCTTTGTCAGCTTTCCTTATATTCTGACTGTCACTCTTTTATCACACAACACACTCCTTCCAACCTGCTTGGAAACATTTATTAGCTTCTTTGCCCACTTGTGGTTGTTCTGGACTGCTGACTCTGAGTACTTATACTCATCCACCTTTATCTCTACTTCATGTAAGCTCACAGCCCCTATTTGATCCATCTCACTCACACACATGTGAATCTTCATTCCTCTCTTTGCCAGGGCAAACCTCCATCTTTCTAGGTTTTCCTCCATCTTCTCGCTCTCTATCACCTCACTGAACAGCCTAGTCAAAAACTCTTCTGCTGTCTCTCCTAGACACTTCCATGCCTCCAGGTACATCATCAGGGCCAAGTAACCTTCTCTTCGCCCTTTTCAATTCCTTCCTTACTTCATCCTTACTAATATTTGCTTCTTCCTGATCCACAACGGTCAATTCTTGTGCTACTGGTTCTCCTTCATTTTCCTCATTCATCAACTATTCAAAGTACTGCTTTCATTTTCCTTTCCTGCTTGTTGCACCTGTTAGTAAATCTCCATCTCTATCCTTCATCATCCAAACCTGCTGAACATCTTCCACATCTCTGTCTCTCTCCCAAGTCACCAACTTGTATAAATCCTCTCCCTCTTTACTCTCCAACCTATCATACAAGTCACAGGATGTCCTCTGTTTGGCCATAGTTACTTCTACATTCACTTTACTCTCCATCTTGCTGAACTCCTGTTGACTCTCTACGGTGTTCACAGTGTCCCTCTTCTTAGCAGATCGCTTTCTCTGAACACACTCCTGTACTTCCTCGTTCCACCACCAAGTCTCCTTATCAACGTTCTTTCCAGAAGACATACCAAACACTCTCCTACCTAGGCTACTGTCTCCCTGAGAGCTACAGTTGTCCAGTCATCTGGAAGCACCACCTGGCCAGCCAGAGATTTGTCTTAACTCCTCTCTGAAAGCCACACAGCTTTCTTCTTGTTCAGCTCCCACCACTTTGTTCTCTGCACTGCCTTTGTCCTCTTCGTCTTCCTCACTATCAAAGTCATTCTGCACATCACCATCCAGAGCTGTCTGGTAACACTACCACCAACGTTACAGTAATCTAGTTCCTTCAGGTTACATCATCCGCACAAGATGTAATCCACCGGTGTGCTCCTACCTCCCCTCTTGTAAGTCACTCTGTGATCCTCCCTCTTCTAGAACACAGTATTCACTATAGCCATTTCTATCGTCCTTATGCATTCCTGTTCAGGATACCAAACCTGCCCATCACTACTTCATCACCTCTGTTCTCAGTTCTATTGTCTCCATTGAAATCTGCACCAATCACCCCTCTCTCACCTCTGGGTATATTTTGTATCACTTGACCTGATTTACCCCTGAATATCTCCTACTTCTCTATCTCACACCCCACTGGGAGACATGACCACTAACAACAATGAAAATGACTCTCCTTCAATTTCTAGTTCCAGACTCATCACCGTATCTGACACTCTTTTTACCCACAGAATATTAATGACAAACTCATCCTTCAAAATAACTCCTATACCATTTCTCTTTCTGTCTACACCATGGTAGAACAGTTTGAACCCTGCTCCTAAGCTTCTAGCCTTGCTACCTTTCCACTCTGTCTCTTGAACACACAGTATGCCCACCTTCCTCCTCTGCACCATGTCAGCCAATTCTGTGGCTTTCCCTGTCATTCAAAGACCTTCAAAGTCCCTAGGCTACTCTCAGTCAGGGACTCTGGCCTTTCCTCTGCTTTTCTCCTCTTCTTCCTCTTCTTCTTTGCTGACCAACAGTAGCCCAATTTCCACAAACCCCCTATCAGTCACCAGCACCACTACTGGATGTAAACAACCCAGGTCTCGACCAATCCAATCATTTCCTTGATTTACTCGGTAAATCCAAGCTTGGGACAAAAAGGCCACAGGACACTGTGCCCCCTTTGAGGCTATATTTTATTTATTTTTCTTATCAGTAACCAATAAAGAAAATATTTGTTATACAGACAAAAACATTTAAAGAAAAGAAAAATTATGAGATATTTGAACAGAGAATGTGACATGCAATGACTTTGAATCACCAAAAGGGGGAGTAGTTTCTATCTTCCATTCTTTGTGTTTACAACCAGTCAAGAACATCCCCCACCACACACACACACACACACACACACACACACACACACACACACACACACACACACACACACACACACACACACACACACCACCACCACCACCACCACCACCACAGTCAGTGCAATTACGATAAAAGAGCGAGAACCCAGTTTTATTTTGTAAACTCTAAAAAGGGATTAAATCTATGTTGGCAAAAAAAAAAAATGTCCAAGGTGCGTTTTGTTCATGTTTTCTTGTTTTGATGTTATTCCAGTGAGAGCATCCTTTTGCGCTGGCTGCTCCTCCACACTTTCCTGTCAGCATCCATATCAGAGACCGGGACCGAGTGATGTATTATACATTAAAGCTACGGCCTGCTTTCTGACATGACAGCTCAGAGGGACACTGGGTAATGAGGCAGGTCTTACACACTAGGAACATTGCCAGATGTGCACATCGGCTGGGAAGTTACTGTAGCAGCAGCAGATGCAGGGACTGTTAGTCAGATAAACAGGATTGAATACAAGGATTAGCCTAATGTACCGTCAACAGATAGTAAAAAACAAAGCCTGGAATATAAGGGTAAGTAAGACACTGTATATATTATCAAGCAATATTCAACACAGGAGAACATGGTTCTGAGCAAAGAGAACGCAAAGTGAAATCCTTAAAAAACAGATTAACATTAACAAGCTGACTTATGTTTTCTGTTTTCAATCAGTCCAGCAAGATCATTGGCTTCAAACAGCTCTCTCTTCAGAAATGATATGATAGATCATGCCTAAGAAAGCTTCTTAAAGCCTATACTTTTCTCATCCTCTTCACTCACCGTTGAAGTCGTTGCCATCTGGCAGAGGACTTTAAGGACCACCAGCATAAAAAACTGCTATAAGAAATATTTAGTTTCTTCACCTCTTCCAAATAAGGAAATGCTGTAATAATGTTTAATTTCACCAAACTTGTTAGTAACACTGCTTCACTGCTTTTAAATGTTTTATAGACATAAATGACTAATTGTGGTCAGATCCCCTGTTATATAAAGTACTGAAACAAGGCATTGTGCCATGGTGGAGAGCCACCTGTGGCCCTGCTGAGCTGTAAAGGAACACCAGGTTGCTTTGATATTGGCCTTCAGCTTGTGTTTCCTGTCCTTCTCTTGACAATACCCCGTAGATTCTCTCCAGGGCTAGGGTCAGGCTGGTCTTCTGGCCAACCAAGCACTGTGAGACCATGGCAATTAAAGCAGGTATAGGTTGATCTGGCTGTATGGACAGGTGCCAAAGAAGATAGAAATTAGCATCTCCTCAAAACGTGTCGGCAGAGATTAGCATGAGGCGCTCTGAAATGTCCCGGACGACAGCTGGACAAACAGGAGCAGATTATATGGCTCCTCAAACTATGACATGACTGTGATGATTTTATAGTTCCCTGTTATTGGAGAC
This sequence comes from Fundulus heteroclitus, assembly GCF_011125445.2. Taxonomy (NCBI): domain Eukaryota; kingdom Metazoa; phylum Chordata; class Actinopteri; order Cyprinodontiformes; family Fundulidae; genus Fundulus; species Fundulus heteroclitus. The sequence goes on from NC_046367.1 coordinate 26,168,936, forward strand.
AAATGTTCCCCAGACAACCAGCACCACCACCCCCCCCCCCCCATTCATTTTGCCTAAACTGGTAGGACAGGAAACTTCATAAAAAGGAAAGATAGGAAACATACCTGACATTGGAAGTGTGAACATCACACTGAACCTAAAAACACTTGAATGTACCTCTCCACCATACTTTGATATGAAGATTAAGTGCTAAACCAGCTTTAATCTGAAAAGAGGATTTTTGATCACTGAGCAACATGACAGATGTTTTTTTCCTTCTCTTAACTTTACAATGATATGCCTGAATACAATTCTCTATCAACAAGCAGAGGTTTTATCAACAATGTTTTGTCGTTTCCCCTCCTTTTGGAGGGTGTCACTATCAATCTGCTGGATACTTGTGAAGTCAGCAGTCTTCGCTATGTTTGTGTCAGCCATAAAAGTTCTGTACCAGGAAATATTTCTTATTGATCTTATAGAAGGTTCTAATTTTCATAGACCTGAATATTCATTAACTGTAAGGATCAAAATGCATGTATTGAATCTGTGTAATACATGAGTGAAACATGCACATTATGTCACGCCCAGAAACGGAGGACCCAAATTTCCGCCAGACAATAGGAGAACGTTTTAGACAGTTTATTAATAAAGGCAGGAAATTATCAGAACCGGACAGACAGGCAGGGTGACTAGAAGGATGATCAGAGTTTGAAGTTCAGAAACCAGTCCAACGTCAAGCCAGGTGATCTGATGTGCAGGAATGTCCAGAGGAGAACCCAAGAGCAGAGTCAGGTCTGGTAACAGGCAGGCTTAACGATCCGAACGAGTTCAGGCAGGTTCAGATAACACGAGGCAGATCAGGTCAGGAAAACAGGCAGGTAACCAGGTATGATAGGGATCAGGCTGGCTCAGAAAATCAGGAGGCAAAAATCAGGTCAGATCACAGGTAGGCAAACACAAAACGCTGGACTAGACTCACCGAATGGCTCGAAATAATCTGCCACTGAAGAGTGGACTGAAGCAGCTATAAATAGAAGAGTGATAAGGTAACCGGAGTTGAAAACTAATTACTGTCTACAGGTGGAGCTGATCTAAACTGATTGATTAGTGACTGTTGGCTGAGAGGTGAACTGAACTGACTGATTACTGGCTGGTGACAGAGGAGTAACAGATATTAAAGGAAAAGTCCAAAACTAAACAAAACTATGACACATTGTATAGCTGCATTAGATGCAAATATCAGGATAGCGATCCTCCTCAGCAGGAGTTGTGAACCTGGTCAGTTCAATAAATAAATAAGGTAATAAAAAGGTTCAATAATTTGTAAACCTTGTAACAAACAAAGATAAAACAACAGTACAGTTTTTTGTTGATCAAATAAAAGTGTAAGTATTAAACCACAGAGTTTTACAAGACCAGGATTTTCCCTCTTCTGTTATAACCTATTTATGAAAAGCTGGATTAAACTTCATGTTTACAAACATGCGTGACTCAGAGCGACAGCAAGAACATGATTATGTATGGATTAAGCAGTTTTGCAGGACTATTTCCATAGTCTAGACAAAAATTAATAAATAAATAGAATAAAATCAGTAGCAGCTCAAGTATTCTCCAGTGGCTCATCGAGATTCCCGTGGATTGCAGAGGATCATTCCTGAGCGCTCATGTAGTAATTTGGTATCAAAAACAATTTCAAAGACAGATTTGGTGCCCCAGGCAGAAACAGACGACTTATCAACAAGAGCAAAGATAAATGTGATGGCAAGCCACACAGGGTAAGAGCACACCCTACAACAATTTGCTTTCTCTTTAATTCACTTTATACTTATTACTTTAAATATTCCTTAATTATATTTCTTAGTTTGTTCCATTATCACCTTACAATGTTTATATAGAGTGCACACATATTAACACTGCAACGTCAATTCAGTTTATGTTGTATTAATGCTCTTTTTCTTTGTTTGAGTTACATGGATGTTTGGCTTCCCCTTCCGGATGGGCAAAAGGCGTGGCTGAGGGATGGATCACTGAAGTGCAGCTGATGGCCTCATCGGACTGAACCAAAATACCTCATGCCAAGTGGTGGAGTCTTAGGGGGTGTTTTATGTTTATTTAATTGTTTGAGTTGGTAGTTTTGTGGCAGCCATTTTGTTTTTCCCATATTGTGTGTCTATGATTTAGCTAAACCAGTATTTAAGGGCCCTTATGTGTCATTTCATTAGGTCAGTTTGGTTTGTGTCTGTATGTGTTCAGTATTTTGAGTTGACCTCTTTTATTGGCATGCCGGTTAAATTTCTAACTTTGTTAAATATTTTTTGGTGTTTTTGGGTAAATAAACCTTACTTTTTGAATCCAACACCTGTGTCCTCCACTGTGTACTGCTTGGTCCCTCGACACTAAATGTTAACGGAAAGAGACATCAGGGCCTGAGGACCAGAGGGGGAGTCCAAGTTGTTGCAAAGCGGTAACGCGTCAGAGGCAGCATGTGGTTTGGTTACCGGTGATGACGGGGGTCTTCAACATAGAGAGGATGGATTTTTATATATACACTATATTGCCAAAAGTATTCACTCACCTGTCTTGACTCACATATGAGCTCAAGTGACATCCCATTCCAATGGCGGCGTGCTTTTCACCACTGCATCCGACGCTTTACATTGCCCTTGGTGATGTATGACTTGGATGTAGCTGCTCAGCCATGGAAACCCATTCCATGAATCTCTCTGCGTTGTTCTTGAGCTAATCTGAAGGCCACATAAAGTTTGAAAATGTGAAGTGTTTGACTCTGCAGAAAGCTGGCGACCTCTTCGCACTGTGCACTTCAGCATCAGCTGACCCCGCTCCGTCAGTTTACGTAGCCTAACACTTGGTGGCTAAGTTGCTGTCGTTCCTAAACATTTAAATTTTCTTATGATGCAGCTGACAGTTGACTGTGGAATATTTAGGAGCGAGGACATTTCACGACTGCATTTGGTGCCCAAGTGGCATCCTATCACAACTCCATGCTGGAATTCACTGAGCTCCTGAGAGCGACCCATTCTTTGACAAATGTTTGTAAAAACAGTCTGCATGCCTGGGTGCTTCATTTTATACACCTGTGGCCATGAAATTGATTGAAACACCTGATTACAATAATCTGGATGGGGGAGCAAATACTTTTGGGGTCGCAAGGGGTGCTGGTGCCTACATATATAGGCCCAGTTCTACTGTACCAGGCAAAATCCCAGGTGCAGGCTATGCAAAGAAGCCCCAGAAACCATCAAGCATCTCACAGCAGGGTGTAAGATACTAGCTGGGAAGGAATACATAGTGTATAGTGTACAGAAATATCTGTTCAGAATACTAACTGGAGACCCCCAGATCAAAATGAGAGTCACCTCCTAAGGTGGTGGAGAATGGCAGAGCTAAGATCCTGTGGGACTTCCTGATACAAACAGACAAAATGGTAATGGCCAACCAACCAGACATTGTGATCATTGATAAGCAGCAGAGGACCTCTGTTGTGATCGATGTGGCCATCCTGAGTGGTTGAAAAAGAACACGAGAAACTAGAGAAATACCAAGGGCTCAGGGAAAAACTAGAGAGAGCCTTTGGATGTGAAGACAACAGTAGTGACCGTGGTCATCTGAGCACTCGAAGCAGTAACCCCCACTCTGGAGAAGGGGCTCCAACAGATACCTGGAGAAACATCAAACATCTCAGTCCAGCACAGCGCGATCTTAGGAACAGCTAAGATGCTAAGAAGAATCCTCAAGCTCCCAGGCCTCTGGTAGAGGAACCAAGCTTGAGAGATGGAGAGCCACCCATCCTGGTCAGGAGTACGAGGGGTGGGTGAGAGAGCAGATTTTATATATATATATATATATATATATATATATATATATATATATATATATATATATATATATATACCCACCACTCGTACTGCAATAGACTGGTGACCTGTCCAGGGTGTACACCGCCTCTCGCCCATTGACAGCCGGAGATAGGTATGTGTGTGTGTGATTCAAAATACAATTTAATCTGTTCATTGTTTGCAAAGGTTAGGATTTTAGAAGCTGGCTGAAATGAAAAAATAAGCTTGAGTAAAAAAGGAGACATGTATGTCCTGACGGCACGCTTCTTGTGGAGAACATTGATCTGGACACCAAATGTCAGAAGATGGGACTCTGATCCTTTTGATGACTTCATAATCCTGTCCGCTCTTCTGCAGGTTTACGTTGTTCCACTAAAAGACTTGAGGGGAATTTTGTTTTGTATCGGCGCCATATTAAAAAAACATAACTGAGTTTTGGAAGAATATCGGTCTCAGACCCATGGTATTTAGAAAGCTGCTACTTCTAGTAAAAAAATAAAATAAAATTTTAAAAAGAGATGACAATTTAGCTTTTGGCAATACAGTAGTGTGCAAAGGTTTTAGGCTAGTCTGAAAAAATACTTAAAGGAAGATTGCTTTAAAATCTAAACAGTCATCTTAAAAACCTTAGAATAATGTTTTGACTGAAAGACACATAGATTAATTACACACAGACTGATGTATTCAAGCCTTTATTTCTGACAAACGTGTCATTAAAAAGCATGTTCTAGTTTCTTAAATATGGCTGACTGTGTGTGTGTGTTTATGGTTTTACAAAATGCAAAGTGAACAAACACAACACAAATCAATATCTGGCATCGCTGCCCTTTGCCTTCAAACCTGCATCGAGTCCTGCAGGAACACCAACAAGTCAGGTGTCTGATCAACCAACTGAACCAGATGCACTAACTATGGTCAGTTTGGCATATAGACAGAAACAGAGTCTGAATCTGAAACTGAAGCAGCTGTGTGTTGGTTAGACGGCCAAACTCCACAACCAGGGCCAGGCTGTTAAAGACAGTTTCATGTTACAGATCATTCACCAATGCGAGACTGATTACAGCAACAAGAGACGAGGTAGACTGAAGAAGAACTGCTTGAGTTTTGAAGGACCAAATATTGACTTAAAACGAGATTTCTCTTGTGTTGCATGGTAATATATGTAGTGTATGACCTGTTTGGGGACAAGGTAGTTTAAAACTAACATGGTTGTGTACGTATTTTTACGTAATAGTTATCTGAAGAGCTAGACTTGTGTGCCTACAGGAGGATTTATATTTGCATGAGCAAAGATTCATGTTGACCAGACTGTACAAATGAACAACTTTTAATTGCAGATGAAGTTTTACAGTAACTCATCTATATTTCTAAAAGCATTCCTACAGCACCAGTAAAATCTACCTACATGAGTGTAGTAAAACAATTTAACAGATCTAGTTTTCCAGCAGCTTTGTTTCTCCTGGAGGCCAGGAGCTTTGCTTACATATCTCTTTTCTGCTTTGCCCCGCCCCGCTCCGTCAGGCCTGTGATGGGTCAAGCAACTCAATTTCCTCACCTCCCCGATGTGTTCAATCAGCCAACCACTCAACCACAAGCCTCATTCATCTCACTTAGTGACAAATGACCATTTTGGCAACATTTGAATTAGAAAGACTTGGCTTTACCCTCCCCCCCTTCCTCCTTTTCCCTCCAACCACTCAGGTCGCCTGAATTCACAGCATCTGAGCACCAGTTGTCAAAACCTGCCTCACGTTGCACGTTTTATTGTGTCAGACGTTTGACACGTTTGCTGCTCTGATTAAAGCTCCCCCAAAGCCCAACGCACTGTTTCCACCCTCTGGAGGACTGCACCTCATGTGTTTACATCTGCTCTGTAAGTGATTAAATGTTCAGTGAATCTGAATAGAAGCATCAATCTGCAGGGGGTTGATGAGAACGAGACACATTTGAGTTTTAGGCCTGGATGGAGATTAAGAGGATTAGACAGCTTTTATAGGAGAGATTATAATCTTCTTTGAATGGTGTAAATAAAACAGTGTTCTGACATAAATAAAGAGAAAAAATTTACTCCATATAGGCGTATTTATAATATTTTTAGAGTAAGGGTGTCCAACTCCGGTCCTCAATGTGTGGTGCCCTGCAGGTTTCACACTTCATTAAAAAGGCTGAATCGCCTCATCAACACGTGACCTGGCTCTCAGAGAACAAACTGTTCCTTTAATTCAGTTGTGTGGAATCAGAGCAAAATCTAAAACATGCAGCAGCCCCAGCCTCTGAGGACTGACTACGGACCAAGCTGTTTCAGAATAAGAAAATCCAAACATTTTCAATGTACAAAAGATCTATCAAATATAGTTGTCTTTGACATTGTTTTATAAAGCATGTAAGTAATTTTGAAATGCACAAAAGTCCTTTTGGAGCCACACCACTATAAAAATAGAAAAGCATTATTTTTCAAACATCAATGCGACGCTGGGTGTTGTTTGTGAGCATAAAGCTGCTTAGGTAAGAAAATGTTTTGTCCTTTTGTGGTTGGAACTTTTTTATATCCTCTGTGTACAAAATAATTTGTGTAACTATCTCTTTCGAAATATCTCTTACATTTTTAACCACCACAAAGTTTAACTTCTCCTCCAACCACCACACGTGTAGCAATAGATTGAAGTGACGTTTCAGAGTTAAGCAGGAAGATGTTATGAGAAAACAATAACCTTTGTGATTTGTATTAATGCCTGAGTTCAACGTTCCCTCGACTCCATCCTGCATATTTTGGCTGCATACCTGACTTCCTTGTGTTTTCCCAATGTTTTAATTTTTTCACATTTTTGAATTTTAAAATAGAAAATAAATGCACCTAAAAAAGTTTATACATGCCCTTTAAGTAAAAATATTTCAATTTTTGCTATATTCCTGCTGCTTTTAATACAACCAAACTGAACATACAGGTTAAATGTATATAGTTTTTCATCATGAAGAATTTTGATATGACTGCTGCGTTGCATGTAGAGAAATCTTTTTAAATAATTGAACACAATAAGATCTTAAATATCCCCTCTGGTAAAATGGGTGTTTTCTATTTTAAAACCTTATTATATGCTTTCAGGACAGTATTTTGCAGAGATGAGAAATTAACGTCAAGTTCAGAGAGAAAGGTCAGTTTTCTCATGGATCACAGCCTTTTACATTTACTCTGATTGCCATGTTGCCTTGAATAATACACGTCGAAACCACAGTACATTGAAGAGACACCACTATAGCATTGCATCATCTGCCTGTAAGATAATACCTACAGGCAGATACCTTTCTCAGTTAATGTAGATCACATATGATGGTTGGAAATGTTTAAAATCAAAGGGGAAGGCTAGAGGGTTGGATGAAAATCCACTTTTACCACACAATCATCAGAGACGCGCCCAGGCTTGGCTTACGTTAATTCAATGTGATGTGGTCACAACACCCAAGTGATTAAATGTCAAGACTTGATTGCTGCACAAATGCTGCTTGAAGTACTGAAATTTGAGCCAAAAAATAGAAAAAAACAAAAGAGCTATGAGAAATCCATATGTATATATATTTATATATATATATATATATATATATATATATATATATATATATATATATATATATATATATATATATATATATATATATAAAGCTCTTGGTGGAGGTGGAGTCTGCTTCTACATAAATGAAGGTTGGTGTAATGATGTCACAATGACATGTAGTTCTTATCAGGGATCCTTTTTTATAGGCTAAACTCTTTTATTCACAGAGGGAGATTTCCTTGTTCTGTCTGGCCGGCGGCAGCTTTCTGAACTGACGACAGACTTGGAGAAAAAATAAAAAAAAACATCCAGTCTCTCTCATCATTGTTCTTGGGGATTTTAACAGTGCAAAATGAGGCGGATAGAGTAGCCAAAAATGGCAATCAAGTGAGATTAGCCCTACTTCGATATATTTTTACTCTAGTAAAGGTAAAAAAGTTTAGTAAAAAGGCTACTGAAGTACTGAGTAACCAATCAACAACAGCTGATGATTGTAATATTTTAAAATTACGTAATCGGACATACAAAAATATAAGGTTATGGGCAATTCTGGTATTTTACAAACAAAAATAAAAAAAAATATACAAAGAATAACATAATTGCAAAATAAATCCAGGCAGAATTAACTTTTCTAACTTTTTTTTCCCCAACGTAAAACTTGAAAGCAATACTTACAGCAGTTAATGCATATACAGTATGTTATAACAGTGCAAAGTACGTCCACTGACCAGCTCCACTGTTTACTGTACATTCATTTGACCACCAAATGGCTCAATAAGCTCAGCAGACAAAAAAAAAAAAAACCCAAAAAAAACAATAAAAGCTAACAAAGGTTATGTACAAACAAGAAGTCTCACTTTGGCTATAATTGTAGGGGTGTGTCTCTCTGGTGCATTGTTTGGTAAAAATCAGTGTTCTGTTCTTTATTCAGTGAAATTACTCCTGTTGGGTAAAGTAGCCAAACATTTGGCTCAAGTATGAGTAGCAATACTTCTTCATAATATTACTCAATTAAAAGTAAAAAGTACTGTGCAGTAAAAATACTCCTAAAAGTACATTTTATTCCAAAAATTGCTTAAGTAAATATAACTACAGTTGTTACTACCCACCCCTGAGGGCACTCTGATGAATATCCAAAATACAAATGTCCGCTAGGGATAATGAGGCACTAGACAATCTGTAGACAGCTTTAAAAGACACATATTGCGCTGTCACCAGGGCCGCTTCAGGACTTTCTGATCACTTTCTGCCTCATCTTATTCCAACCTATCGGCTGCAATTAAGAACTTTCATGCCTGTGGTTAGTACTGTTGGAGAGTGGAAAGAGTAGTTGAAAGCAGATATTACATGCCTGCTTTGATTGCACAGTGTTTTCAAAACTGAACAGAACTGACCTGAACAGTTTCACTGATGGTATGACATCATGCATCAGTTTTTGTTAGAACATGTCTGCAGACTAAGACCTTTCGCACATACAACTACAGTAAACCATTGTTCACTTCATATCTGAGGCTGAGATTAGCTAGTTGTATTCAGTTTGGCTGAAATAACTTTGGCTAGATGCTTTTTGTAACTATCCGTCTCTGACATCAGACTGATGAAGCTTTGCCCCAATCCTAATTTCCTTTAAACCGGTTTCTAGTCACACATTTGAAGCATGTCAAAAAGATGAAGATTTGAGCTTTGACTCCCTCCAGGACTCTTAATTTCTTTTGGATTACTAGACCATGGCATGTTGACAGATGTTTTGAATGTCTTCCACTCATAGGATATTTTCCATATAGTCAAATGGATTATTTTTAAAGTCTTGTGAGACCAATTTAGACCAATTTCCATGTACATAAACTCCAATAATTTTCTTCCAGAAGGTCTCAGACAACTACTCAGGAGGAGGGATTGCTGCAAAATTAGTGAGTCGATTAAGTCATCTTGGTTTTTCTTAGACATTTGTCTAATTAATATAATAAACTCAATTGAGTGCATTGTTTTATAATTAGGATCAAATTGGGATGTACATAACTGACTTTGAATTTGTTTTTATGATTGGATTCAATTGGCCATATTTTTAAAGTGACGATAGACATTTGTCTTGACATATGTGAATCAGCGGCATGTAAATAAACTGGTTTGAGTTGAATAAATGTTAGGGTGACCTAAAGTATTTCTCACTAGAAACAGCAGGTTTTTACAATAACATTTTCACAAGACGTTTTTAAAGTATTTTCATCCATTTTAAGTTTTTCTCATATTACATATTACTTGAACTTTTTAGAATTGTTAAAATTGATATACGTAAATGTCCATGGGTCAAATTTTATATTAGAATCAGGACTGTATATACCAGTTTTATTTGTGTTCTGAACCTCAACAGTGCAGAGTGAAATTAATGAGGCCGGGATGATAAGCATGAGTGGTTCCTGTAAATTATTTGCATAGAAATTCATAAATTCTGTGATTTTGTTTGCATATTTATCTATTAATTAAAAACCACTGAAGAGCATATGAGTGTAGCTTTAGGTAACAGGGCTTTAATCACACAGAAGATTTATGCGGCTGAGGGGTTGTTTGAGGCTGTCTTGGGAAAGTAATTTGAAAAGTGGGGATTTTTAGAGTCACTTTTTCCCCTAACTTGAACATCTGTATTATTTTTTGTCCTAATCTTAAACAGGAACCTCTTGAATGCATTTTATCTCAATGGTGTTTTATTTTCAAGGTCACTGCTACAGTATTTTGGTTCAGGCTTTCTGCTCTGCCTTACTCATTGAAGCATATCTTTGTTGCCATATAATGTAAGACATATACTCAAAACCATGGTGTGTGGCACATAAAGTCTTTTTTTCAAAAGACAAAAAAGACAGAAAAACATAAACAAGAAATTGTTCTTTAATCATCAATATGATGTTGATTGTTTATTAAGGCAATAATTCAGGAATAGTTTTTCAAAGTAGGGTTTAATAAATTAAAGTAATCATGCACAGGTTGTGTAGAAAAAACATTACAGTACAAAATTAATTTCACAGATAATGCCGTTTCATAGCACAATAAAAATTTTACCGTCAGGCAAATGCACCAGTGTTTACGTACAGAAAGTAGATTCAACTAAGAACTGTGGATCACTTACAAACGATCAAAGAGGTAAAAAAATACAGCATCATAAAAAAATCACCTAAGAAAATTTAGTAGCTTATTTATACATCCAGATGTACAAAGTGTCACAGAAATGACGGCAGAGCAGGCAGAAAGGAATGTGGACGATGACTACAAACTACAGGACAGACTAAAGCAAAATCACAATCTTGACACGTGCTAAGTTACGACAACAAATTAAAAAAGGCCTCGCACCATGCATGCTGGCCTATCAGCTTCTAAAAAAAAACCCCGACAAAAATGGGGAGCCAGGAAATAGGTGTAAGGTGCATCATCTGCACCCAGAACAGATGTTAGTCCGTATGCAAGAAATTCGAAGAAAAGTATCCATCATTATAATACAAAAAAAGTCTTTACACAAAACAACAGCTGGAAAATGTTCTCACAAAAGTCCTGATCAGAGCTTAAAAGAGCATGTCTTCATTTTTGATGAGCACCTCCACCACCTGCCTCTGGTAGCGGACGTCGTTCAGTGCCGTCATGGCGTCCTGGTTGGGCGCACGCATGAGGGTGGGCCCGAAGACAATGCCGAGGTTCTCCGCACTCATCAGGTTGAATTTCTCATTCTGTGTCACCCTGGAATATTTATCACAGTTAGACACACATACAACTCCATGCCAGGGGAAGAGGGACATCATTGGTGTTTTCTTTTTAAAGCAAGGCTCTTCTCACTTAATCTTGGATTTCTTTCTGTCCATTAGCTGTTACAGGGTTTGTTTGCATTACTCACTTTTTTAAATGGGCCATGAGATACTTGAGAGTTTCCTTATGGGATGGTGGCAGCAGAGCGAGAGCCTCCCGGAAAGCTTCCAGCTTCTTTTCAGGATCGGTGAGCTCTGCCAAACAGAGAGGATGACGTGATCAGCATGAAAACATTACTGAAAGGGGGACAAGCTCGGGCTCCGAGGGGTAAAATGGCTCCAAGCATCTACGTATAATAGTGTCAATTAAAGAGATGTCTCGTTCGAAAGTCTTTTAAATACCCAGGGAGAGGCAACCAGAAAGAAAAACAAATCCAGTCCAAAAAACACAATAAAATGCTGAATATAAAGCAGATGCCACAGTTAATAGTGAAATATTCAACCTTTGATTTAATAATAATCAAATAATGGTGAAAAACATCCCATGTTCGCAAAAACTTTTATTACGAAATTCCAAAATGTATGAATTAAATGTAACTTTTGTTTCTTTGATTAGGAGCCATTAGTCAGTCACACATTTTTTCCTGTTTGCCTGGGGAATAAATAAGATGCGACACAGAAGACTATTGGTGCCTTGGCTCCATCAGAATACCCTAAATTAAAGCTCCTAGCTCCTGTTCCTTGACCTTCCACACGGTCAACAGTAAGAACTCTATTGTAGGACGCAAAGGAGCTTTGGGACTACTGTGCCGATTTTGAGCAGTCTTTAACTCCAATGTCATTATGTGACAGAAACGCACAAGGATGATACGAGTCAATTCTGGGCCTATGCTTTCCAAAAATACACTACACAGTGTGCACGCTTTCTTCCCTCCAGACGTTTCAGTTGATTTATGTGATGGGGCAGCTGATACGTCATGTCACGCAAAGGATTGTGGGATTCCTTATAGCTTCTTAGCGCCATAAGGAATCCCACACTGCAAGATGTCTATGCTAAAGGAACTATGATAGGAAGCTTACAGGCCCCTTTTCCTCCCTCCTTCCTAATGTACTGCACTGACAGACTTCCACTTTGGCTAAACAGTCCTTCCCAGATTAGACCTTTTTGGATGCAACCTTTGAAATTTTTGAGTTTCCACTCAGAAGAAGAACAACAACGCCCCCTGAAGTCAAAATTCCCACTCTCTGAGCAAACGACAGTACAGTATCCAATATTGCTACGCATATATAAATTGAATAGAAAGTTGCCATATAAACAGGAAACTAAGCCCTTCTGATCGCATGTAGCTCATTAAATCACTGACACACAAAGTACTGATAAATATCTATATATAAACATGTTCTTTTTGTATTTGAGCACATACAATTTAGAGAAACATATCAGCTTGTGTTTCTAACAGCAGCTAGCGGCAAAACAAATAGCAAATCCCAATGTTTTCCAATTTGTAACTAAAATGTGTTAATTAATTCCCAGCTCTGAGATTTAAATCCTCAGACAAGTTAAATGCATTATTTCTGTACTAGCCACTCATCAAAAATAAAAAAAATAAAACAAGAAAACATGCCATTCATCAAGTAGAGTGGTTGTGTTTTGGTCTTCATGGGTTAGGAAATGGCAACAAAAACATTACTGCCTAAATTTGTCCATATCTACATGCAGTGAGGTTGGATGGTAAACGGAAAGGCTGCAGGTTTTCACGAAAAAAGTAAAATTAGGATACTGTTATTGAAAATCTTTTCTCTCTTTAGCATTAAACAATGTCCCCATTACCTTTCATGAACTCTAGTATCTTAGCCACTATAAATATACATCAGGTGTGGACATTAAGGCAGCTAGAGTCCCTCCAGCCGGCTAATATACTTTCGATAAGGAGAGAATGAACGCATGACACTGGAAATATGGCAACCTACTAAATGCTGCACACAAGCAGTCCGTTTTGTTTGTAGTCTTACACACAACGATACAGCGAAAACTGCTTTGATTTAATGCATTGCACAGCTTTAGTAAGGAGGTTGAAAATATCTCCAAAACTTCCCTGTTCGAGAATTGCCACAAACTTTCCAGTATGAGATTATGGAATGGAAGAGGAACTCATATTTATGCTTCTTTAACATAAAAAAAATCTACAACCAGAGTAACAATACGACAGATGGAGAAATTCAAGAAATATCCAAAAAAAAACAAAAGATGCAGCAAAACACGTAGACTGAAATGAGCTCAATTAGACTCTTATATTTAGCACTTTCAAGCTGAAAGGATGACAAAAAAAAGGGTAAAATGTACATCTTTTGTCATGAATAAATAGCTACGGTAAGATGCAACGCTGCAGCATCCTGCATTTTAAACCAGACATCCCTCTCTAACCTCAGAGGAAACAGTGAGGAATATAAGTGTTTCCTCTTGTCCTCTAAAAGCCTTTTACATCTAAGGGGAGCAGGAGGCGATATGGTTGGAGACTGCTGGTTTAAAGCGAAGCAAGGCAGGTCTATTTGCACAACACCATTAAGTAAAGCATCATCTGCTCCAACAGCAGAGCAGGCGTAACTGATGTATGTGTATTATAGGAAACAAACACCTAAAGAGTACAACTATAGAATGTTTTGAATCATTTTCTTCAGAGGAGCTGTGCAGCCGCATCTCTGCAGTGAACAATGACTTGTAGTCGGATGTAGCTCGCCTTTGGCATGTAAGCTTTTGTTTTTAGCTGTTGGTATTATTCTGGAGGTTTGTTTTAATCCATTTATTACTTTAAATTTATTATACTGGCCATGTCTATATGCTTTATTGTGTAGTTTAATGCCGTTTTGGCTTGTTGGTCAGCGTGGAGTTACTGTGCTGATTATGTAAAAATCAAACTGGGGAACCAAGCAAATGCTATAAATGTCCTGTACAGGGGATCGGCTGCATCCTGAGCATTGTCAGCCTATTCTAATATATTCTATATAAATGCAACAAGCGCAAAAATGTATTAGCAAGGCAATCCAAAATTATAGATTTGTGTAAAAGGAGGCTCCGCCTTTCGTCTCTACAGATTACTTCACTAACTCTGCATGTTTTCCTCTATTTTCTTAACACCAATTTATCAAAGACGACATCTGCTACTTCCCCCCCCCCCCATCAACAAAATCGTATGCGAAAGCAATGCTAAATGAAAAGAAAGGTTTTTCTACATGAACAGATGAATACTGTTTGTGTGCTTTAACTGATTTCTCAAACAGCAACGTACTTGTGGCCTCGATGAACCTGGGGTAAGCGTCGTAGGAGATTACAGGAACAGGCAAATCCCTGAGGTACAGCTTCAGCGCACTCGTGATGATATTGATGTCTTCATAGGCATTCACTGAGATGTCTGTCTTCTCGCCATCTGCAGAGATGTGTGATAGGATAAGGGAGGCGAGAGTGAGAAAATGAGAGTGCTCACACGGAAAACGGCTCACATCAGCACTTTCGCATCACGGGGTGAGCCGAGGAGTAAGGAAACCGCGCTACAGTGCTGGAAAAAATCCAATTTCAGCTCCCTCTTTTATTTTTTTTCCTCCCAAACTATCAGCTATCATCCCTTTGGCCTGTTTAATTCTGACTCTGGCTCATTTATGCATGCTTTCCAGAGGAGAGCGTGGCCTACTTGTGCTGGCAGACTGAGCATCACAGCGCTGTGAGCCGGAATGACACTATGTCATGGATGATATCCTGCATTCGGATCTGGCTCAGAGTTCAGTCCGCTGCTGCGGGGGTTTTCTTCAAGTTAAAATTCATACGGCACTCGGCCACGACAGGTTTATTCTCACTAAGTTGACTACTGAATCCCAACATGGCCATAGTTTAGACAGTGTAACCCCTCTGAGGACCTTCCCTGTCTGTCCACACAGTGAAATCCTGCGTAGGACGGGAGATGTCAGCGTCTGCATTCCCTGTTGGACACTAATCCTGTCAATTTTCCATTAATCTGAGGAGATCTGGCTCTTTTGTGGACATATGCAAACAAGGTAAAGTCTCCAAGCGTCATCTTTGACTTGATATCGATCTATAAAACAAAGAAGACAAACCTTTATCAAACCCCATCCTGACTTCTTCCACCGAGTCACTGAATCCAGATATTCTGTAGAGACCCTCTGATTTCAGTCCTTTAAGAAAAAAACATGAAGAATGCAAGCTTTTAAGCATCAAACAAGCTGTGAGGAGAGACCTAGACAATGTTAATCTGTATTTAGTAATGTCTAATTTAGGAACTAAACTGAAAAAAATGAGATGAACGAAGCTCAAAATGTCCTCAGTGTCATGCAATAAAGGAAACGTGGGACTGTGGACGCAGTTTTCTGCATCACCGGGCAAAATAATAAAAACATACATCAAACTGAGCTACAGACAGACATTAGAGGGGCGACAATAAGAGTGCACAGAATGATTTAACTGGAATGCAATCAGCTAAGGCAGCAGGAAACAGAGTAATGTTTTCGTCATTACACATTTACAATTACCAGCAATCTCATCACTCCTCTCAGCCTCGGCTCGCAAACAAAAACATTAAATTAGTCGGTAATTGAATCAGGCTCTGTGCACGACAAGGCAAAGGGTACATGCTGCCGATGACTTGGAAGAAAGCTGTTTTACAGCAGAAATGAATACGGGGAAGAAGAACCCTTCTTCATAGACCTTTATTGCCGTCAAGTGAGCAAAAAACTTGTCAAAGCAGAAGGTTGGTAAAGACGTGTAAATCCCCTGCATGGAAAGGGATTCATTTAAAAAAAAATAAGTCAAATGTGTCTTAGAATAATGGCTTTTGGAAGCAAAGAGTCTAACAAATTTTAAATCTCAAGTTACTAGTTCAATTTCACATTGAATAACTTTTGTGCTCCTATTTATTGTATCTTGAAGCTGAATGAAAATGACACGTGGCTTTTTCAACTTTTCAAAACAAGAATCTGGAACGTTAGGTGTGCATTTGTAGCCTCCCTTGTCTCTGTTAACCCTAAATAAAATTCAGTGCAACCTTCTGAGTCTACTTGGGTGTAATTTAATCTAAGTATAAATACACCTAACATTAGTGACCATCGGTTGTGCTCTCCACAAATCTAGCCTTAATGGCAGAGCTGGTGTTGAAAGAAAGCCACTTCATGTTTGTTATGGTTTATAAGCCACTACCAACTCAGGGGGGGCTGTAACAAACATGTGGAAGAAGGTGTTCTGGTCAAATAAGACCAAAAATTAAACTCTCTGGCCTACATGCAGAAAAGAAACATATTGGAGGGGGTTTCCATTCACTTAAAAAGTGTTGGACAGTCAGCTAAATTCCCAATAAAATACATTAAAGGTATACTATGCAACCGGGGTTGATTTTCCAGCGAGGCTCCCCCCAGAGGGCGAAAGTAAAAGTGCACTGTCATAAAGATGCTCAGCTGTTCTGGTTTCTCTGTCAAGCCAGGCGCGGTTGTTTTGAGCTTAGCAGACAGGCGAACGCAACGAAAAGTGGAAAAAACGGCAGTACAAACAATGACTAACACAGTGAAGGTATGAACATTAAGCTTCCCGCAGCGCTATCTTGGCGAGGCGGCCGCCGTAGCCGCCTCGCCAAACTCACGCTACCGCCTCACCAACATAAAAAAAAAAATAAATAATAATAATAATAATAAAAAACTTGATATGCTTGCAAGTTTATTTGACGTTAACACGCGGTTCTTTGTTGTTGCTTTCGCGCGTGCATATAGTGAATGGCAGGGCAAAAACAAATGGAGTTCTCGCTGTAAAGCAAGACCGACTCTCGCGGTCTTGCACGAGACTTCTGAGCCTGTGGGTGCGGGCCGAGGGCTCCTGCAATTGCAAGTACGGTATTTCCCCCACAGACCACCAGGGCGGCCTAGAAAACCTTTGTTCGACCTGAAATGACTCATTTAATCATCCAAAACGGTATGGAGCACATTAATTAACTGAAAAATGTTGCATAGTATGCCTTTAAAGTTTGTGGATGTCAGCCGTGACGGCAACCCATGAGAAAGTTCAGGTAAAAACAGTGAAGTTGGTTTAGTCTTTGTGAATAACGCACGGAAACTGACCTCTGGACTCGATCTCTCGTATGCACATGTCCACCACCATGGGTCGGGCCGTGTTGTAGGCCTTCACCAGGGTCGTCAGGTCGCAGCTGTAAACCTTGCGGACGTGTCTCAGGCTGGGCTTGCAGTCGTCGGGCACCTGAGCCGAGCACTCTTTGTGGACGTTCATACCGCAATCTACAAAAGAGGAGACGGATCGTTAAAAAAAACAACAACAACAACAACAAAAAAGAAACAGTTGCTTTGATGCGAGGTTCTTGTTTTGCTCGAAAGCGTTTGGCAACAAATATTACACGGAGCTCGCTGGAGGATTTTCTGAGTGTTCATTTTTTCACATTAGCTCCTCAAATGTCACGGCAACCTCTGGAGGATGTGTTTCATCTCCTCGCAGCGGCGGAGTAACCTTGAGTACCGAATGGATCCGAAATTCCCTTCCAGATGGACCTAAATGACTTGAAATGAACTAATTAAAGAGAGACGAGCTGAAAGACAAAACTGGAGAGCGCGGTGCAATGTTTCAGTTGTCCGAAAAATATCTCCAGGACATAATAGGCACCTCCGACTAGTGTTTTAGGAGCGTATCAGGAAAAGCGGAACATATTGTGTCGCCCTCTCAGTGACAGCGTACCAGGCCTTGAGGCGCAGCTTCTTTCATTGTGTCGAGAACAGAGCATCAGCAGACAGAGAGAGAAAGAGAGAGAGAGAGAGAGAGGGAGGCTGCAGATCTGCTCTTTAACAGAGACACATGTAGGGAGTCCAAGGCACAGTGAAAATGCTGGTGCCCAGAGGAAGGACTCAGCGCAGGGCTCTATTCTTTTCCAAATCTAAGCTCGCACACATTGTCAGTGGAAGCAGCGATGGAGACGCCGCGGGCCACAGAAGACCTACTTTCCCAGACTGAAATGGGCCATCTCCTTAGCTCCTTAGATCTTAGATGATATTGTTTCTTCAAGTTCTGATGGTTTTTTTTTCTTTTGTTTTTGTTTCCCAGCTGCAATCAGCCGTTTGACACCAAAAGCCTCTTGAAAACATACATCTCAAAACCAGAGATGTAATGTTATGTTATTTTTTTCTTCTTTGTAAAGGCAAAAAAAAGGGTAAAAAAAAGAAAGAAGCTGTTCGCATTTGAGGATAGTTTGATTAATGGGGTCCCTGGAGAAATTCACGCCGCCTGCATTTATATGCATCGATGCAGAAATGTAATTAACCTAAGAGATGATTCTCTTAAAGACATGAGACAGGCTGCATCACGAGGACGCGCGTGTCATCGGTAGCAGGTCTGCTGAGCTGGCCGTGTCTGTGTGAGGACGCCGGTGGTCCTGGGTCCCAGGTGGGGGGAGGCTGACCCCAGGGGAGTCCAGGCTCCAGACTCTGACCCTTGCTATTCTCATGTTTGAG
This sequence comes from Fundulus heteroclitus, assembly GCF_011125445.2. Lineage (NCBI taxonomy): Eukaryota > Metazoa > Chordata > Actinopteri > Cyprinodontiformes > Fundulidae > Fundulus > Fundulus heteroclitus. The sequence goes on from NC_046367.1 coordinate 26,187,554, forward strand.
AAAGGGTTGTTAATTTTCTTATCAGCACATTATCACCCAGTCTAGAAAAAGTATTAGACGCCTTACTGACTGGAAATACGTTTTTGTTTTTTTTTTGGTAGGTTTCTTTTATATACAGATACATTGTTTTGAGCGTTCGGGTTAAACTGGTCTTGACCCGGCTCTGTGATTGGAAAAAAAAAAAAGCCTAATTTTAAAGTGTGCGTGTGCTGAAAAGAGAGCTCCTTTCCACACAGTCCCAACTCTGCACCTCATTAAAGGGATATGCCAGCTTTGTTTTCCTTCACGGGCATGATGGGATGAGGCTGGGTGGGTCGGTGGGTGGGGGGTTTCGCTCTGATGAGGAAATGTGCCACAACAAGCACAAGCAGAGCTTCGCTCTCTGGCGCTGGGCCAAAAACAGTTCGCACGTACAAAAAAAAAAGAAGAAACAAAAAGGGGGTTGGAAGAACTGTGGGTTTTTGGTATGCAAATGTGAGAATCATGGGAGATTTTGCTGCCCCAGATTCAGCAGGCTGGGGTTGATTCTGAAGGAATGATGTGTCTGCGTGTAAGTGGCTGATAGAGATCGGCTTCCACCATATGTAGCTTTATATGGATTGTTGTCAGCGCTCAGCGGCAAAGCGTTAATAATTAATATCAGAGCTCTTGCGGAGTTACGTGACACACTTTGTTGAATCAATAAAACATCAAAGACAGCCATCAGACTGGGTTACAGTGCTGAGATAGAAATCTCACCTGGAGTATTTGACAAGTCCGAGATCAAACGCACTCAAAGAATCTTGCTCCCAACAAAAGGAGTGAGCAAATGCGGGAAGACAGAAAACGGCTGCACAAAGCGAGTGAGTACAGAAAACGTGTTGATCAGGGTTTTTTTTTATTTAATGTCTGATCTACCTTGTTTATTTCTTTCTTTTTTTGAAGCTTCGACCTGCTGATGCAGGTTGCATCTTTCAAGGAAGGCCGTTGAAAGAGTTTTTGGAGCATAGGGTTACATCACACCTCTGGTGAGGATAAAGTTTCTTCTAAGCAATCAGAACACGATGAAATAGTTGACACCTTGAACTGTCTTCAGCATCTCTTCTTAGCTACTATCACAGCTGGTGCTTACTAAAACAGAAGCCTCCATGTGCATTCCCAAAAGGATGTAGATTTTTACATTAACTCAAAGATTTCCAATAAGCTACCAGCATTAAAAAAAATACTTTTTCCTTTACAGACAAAGCTCAACATTATAAAACAGGGTAACTTTGCTGTATCCTGCTCAGCCTTGCTATTATCTGCTGAAGGTTTTTGCCCTCTCTCTTACTATTGCGGCCTAAATGTCTCCACGTTGCACAGGAAACACAGCTTCCTTTTAAACAGCTTTTTACAGCTTTTCATTTTAAACACCACATTTATACCACTAACTGCAGACCTTTATCCTTCCACCAATTTCCACACTAAAAAATGGTTGTTAGCATGACCCGGTAGTACTTAGTATGGTGCATTCACTGATGGGAAAATATGGGATTTCTTTTTCAACTGGCTTGTCACGGGTCTCTGCCTCTCTGGTGAATGTTCATCACATTTGAAGCATAATCCATCAGTAGAGATGATGAAAAGAGCTGCAAAAGGCATCAAGTTCATTTCACTTACTATATACCTTCAGCCCCAGAAAGCAGCAAATGTCTATCCATTAAATCATCAGAGGGGATAATAGAAAGCTTTTGTTTGTGTGACAACAGTCAGATAATCGTACTTCCACAACTAAAGCAGATTTGAAAACAAGGACATATTTATTTCTGAACGACATTTTCCCACATGACCGACCCCCCACACTGCTTAGTGCAAACGAAAGTAGGTCAAAAATAAGATTTTACGTTCCATTAGATATCCGTTACATCATAGCTAGTGAGTTCTCATTTCACTCTGTTGTACAATCAATAATCCTCAAACGAGTGTTGAGAGTTTTGGATTACAGTTCAATAATCCAGCTCCAGATATACTGTAAACCAAGTAACCCACATAGGGTAACGCTTACAGAAATAAAACACCAGTGTAACAAAGGAGTGCAGCAAAGCAGTAGGAGCAGTTCACACAATGGCGCTTTTACGCGATTATTGGAACATACCTGAACATTTGACCCCCTGAGCCATCAGCCCCCACATGAATCTAGCACAGTGCTCACACCAGTGAGGCCCCCGGAAGGTGTGGACCTGCAGCAGGAAGGAGGACAAGGTTGGAAATTAGAAATTGGGAGAGAGGAATGCAGCCATTAAGCCTATCTTAGTTACACATAAACCGTTTCACCTCATTCTTTCAGCCAGGAGTGTTTTTTTTGTGTGTTTTTTTGTTGTTGATAGGAGCAATACGGCCCACCACCCAGGGCACCATTCAGTGAGGGGGGGGGGGGTGATCTGTCATATGGGCCCAAATTATTTTTGTAATTTCAATTCACAGGGATAATGGGACTGTAAGAAAATATGGCGATTAAAATGGCCATTTAATGATGCTGAATCCCTAGGAGCATTTAAGGGCTATTTTAAGGTTTTTGTTCTGGATTGCATTTGATTGTCTCTGATTTAAAATCTAAAATAGAACAAACCAGAACTGGGCTATTCCGCAGTAAAAAGAGAACATTTAAAACACAGTGTCAGATTAATACAACCTTGACTCTTTTTCTGAACAAAACAAATATTTAAATGTTTATTATTATTATTATTATTATTATTATTATTATTATTATCATTATTATTATTATTATTATTATTATTATTATTATTATTATTATTATTATTATTATTATTATTATTATTATTGTTGTTGTTATTACCATATATATACCACATGTATAGAGCCAAGACTAAGCTATTCTGCACTGATGATATAGTTTTTAAAACACTATTTGTTGTTGAAATAAAAACTAACTGGAGATCCTTAAGTAAAATCATGGTTAAAATACCTTAGAATAACCAGTATTTCTCAGGACAGCATTCAGAAAAAAAGTTATTTCATCTTTGCAACAACTATTATAATGGTACTTTTTCGGAAATGGGATTCAGCCTTAAATAGGACAAGTGAAGGAGAGTTAAATGATTGTGGACAACTGATGGGGGACCTTGCATCTTTGTCAGATGTCCAGGAGACTTTTCACTGGAAACAGTAGAGCAAAGGTTGCTCCCACACTCCAGCGGTTAACAACAGCCCAGCCAATCAGAGAGGCTCCTGAGACAAACAAGAACAAACCAGTGCTCTGCCAGCTTTCCGGCAGCAAATTAATAAAAGACACGGTGGGAAATGTGTTTTTGTATTTGTTATGGGCTATAAGAAGAAGAACATAAATCTTATGGGGATAACATATTGTAACACTCTTATTGGGTTTTGTAGTTTTCTCTTTGTATAAAAAAAAAAAAAAAAAAAAAAAGGCAAAACAAAAGCTTCATCTGAATGAACGTGATTTCCAAATGGGTTTAACAAACATATACTTATTCCTCTCTTATCAATAGTGTATTTGCTATGAAGTATAATTTCTGCTTGTTTACATTAGTTGAACAAATGGTAATACTGACTGAAATAAATATCATCACATAATTTCCTATTCAAGACTTCTTGCAGTTGTATGTCCATTTTTAGTGTTTTCTCATCAACAACATTGTGTTTCCTCAGTCCTTCAAGCGTCAACCCTTTTAACAACACATTTGCTCCTCATGTTTAATCTTGTTTATGTAATTTATTTTCTTTGTGTCATCATTTGTTTATTTACCATTACCTCCTGTTTTTTTTTTTAATCTGATGCAAGGCATTTTGTTTTGCTCTTGATGTGTATGAAAACCACTCTATAAATAGAGATTGATAAATCTGACATGGACTACTGACTAAATGGGTAAACACAAATCCCCCCTTTATAAAATGCAAATATAAACTATAATCACCAAGCACGAGTTAAGATAACAACTTTAAGCAATGATTATTGCTTTGAGAAGTATTTTTGTTGCCATAAGCCATATAATTCATTTCCAGTTCTCTATGATGTAATTAAAGATTTTGCTTTGTGTTTCCAACAGGAATAGATATTTTTGTTTCACTCTAAATCCAAACTTTTTTTTTATTTAATCAACTGTCAGGATGCTTGATTAGGATTAAATTAAACAAGTTCAGCTTTGTGGCAAAACATCACATCTTTTTTTCCCCATTATGACAGCGAAATGCCATCAGTACTGTGCATCATCCGAAACTTCACACATGCAAAAGGCTGAAATGCAACCGTCAGCAAACTGAAAGTACAAAGCAGCAGCAGGACGATAGCAGCACTTTAAAAGCACTGATAGTCCCTGTTCTGCTGCTGCTCTCTGCCCCGATAAAAAAAAAAAAAAAAAAAGCCACACTGGATGCAAACAGGGATGCACTCCTCGGCTGTTTCACCCTCATCCAGCATCATAATCTCCCCATCTGGTGCTCTAACTGACAGCAGCGCTCCACAGCCCGACCAACAGATTTCCTTTTGATAGATCCTCTCCGGACAGACCAAATCCGCTCTGTTTTCCACCCCCCCTCCCTATCTCCCACAGAGAAATAGCCCTCCGGCCCGACATGAGGACACTAAGCCACAGCCCTGCAGAGGTATCTTACCTTGAAGTTGTGGACTTTTTCAGACCGGGGCTCTTGGTCGACCTCCTTCAGTGTCGCTCTGCGGACCAGTGAGGTGAGCTGCGAGTAGGCTAACAGTTTAAGTGGTTGCCAAAAAGTGGCTGAAGGTTTCTGTGGCCCCATCCTCATTCCCAGAGCCGCCGCCAGAATGTCCTCCTGATTGGCCTCTCGCTTGGCCTTTTGCACCAGAGGCTTCTCTTTCTTTTGAACGTCGTAGGACTCTCGAGATGGCATCCTAAGGCTCGAGTCCCCGCACAGGACAAAAAGATGAAGAAGGAAGTGGAGAAAAAGTCCCAAAAAAAACGAGGATCGCCTCCTTGATTTTCAAAGGAAGTAACTGTCAAACAATACGCCTCGCATTTTCCCAGTTAAACGAGCACATCTCTGACATCAATGCGCTTTTAGAGCATAAAGAAAAAAGTATGCAAAATGCAGCTGAAGAAGGAAAAAAAAAAAGAATAACTCTAGTCTTTGAATCTTCACACAGCAGTGACAGAAGATCAAGTGCAGCCTCTATGATTGGAGTGCCAGGTTTTATACAAAAGGGGGTGCAGCCTTGGATGCTCATGTGCTTCCCTAGAAACGTAAATGCAGATGAGATGAGTGGCTGAGCTAATCCTCTCCTCCCTGCGCAAAGCTGATATTCTCCCCTGGAACAGAGACAGCACACTGTTGTGTGTGGATGTTGACAGGGGCGGGCTGAAAGGGAGAGAGGGGGAGGAGGATGGAGGTGGACCCTCTAGTAGTGGCTGCAGATTAAATGGATCCCACCAGCCAATGGCAGAGTGGCTACAGCAGCTTTGTAGTAGCCGCCACCCCGCCTCCCCCACGCCACCACAAGCGTTCGAGCAGGATGACAAGAAATGAGAGTGGGATGATAATGAGCAATGAATGAGTCATGCATCCAGAGTGGGCTCCAGCCCGGAGAACTTGCGACAGCGTGTGGGCCGTTAGAGACGAAGCTATTTTCAAAACCGGGGTTGCCACAGAAACCGGTGACGGCTAGAGCCTTGAAGGGCAAAAGACGCACGAGCCGTGAGCATCAGAGTGAAGCAGGAAATACGTGGATGCATGCCATCGTGCCGAGTGATGCAAATAAAGTTTATGTTTGAAATAATTGCGGCTAAAACTTGAGGTCGTTTACAGCAAGGCCTGTCTCAATGTTAAGCTATGAAAACTGTTTTTCCCCAGGATACTTCAACATCAATGACTAGTTTTATTTCACTGATTTAGAAATTAAAAGATTTTTTCCTGAATATCTTTTTTTTATTTTTTTTGTTGCCATGTCAAACCTTGAATGTGAACCTGTCATTCAATGTAGTGATCAGATGCTTTTAAAAAAAAAAACAGTGACGTAAAATGCCTGTCATGAGGAAGATTTATTTGACGACAAATGTAGATCTCTGTCATTGTTTCACATATCTAAGTCCCAAAAAATAGTAAAAACAATAGTCCAACTCTGCTTCTGGTTGGTTGATCCATTGTGGTGTCTCCTCGCCTATAACCATTGTGCTATACGTGAAAAAAACAAAACAAATAAAGACAAAAAACAGAAACAGCCTGACTCTGAGACTCCATCCAGAAGCTTTTCTTTGTCAGTTCAGGGACCAATTAACCTTTCAAGGCGCATTTGCAATAACTGATTTTACATGCATCTGTTTTTTGTGTGAAGTTATTGCTTCATTTTTAATTTGTTTGTTTTTTCTTTGTACACACCTTGGATCTGTGCGTAGTGACCCCTTCGTAACAATATTTGAGTGTCTGATCCAGTTCCAGTGGTGATCCAAAGTGAGGAGCATCCAGAGGCTGAGCCAGAATAGACAGCAAGGCAGTTTCAGAGTGACCTTTGGCTGACAGAGCAGCTGCTGGCACAGAGGACGACCGGTTTCAGGCCTCAAGAGACTAGGATGAGGTGGTGGGGTGGGGGTGGGGGGGGTCATTTCCCTTATCAGAGTAAAGAAGAGATTGGTATAAAAATGTTGACGTAAAACCCATGTCTCAAGGGAACCTCATATGATCCTGATAACTCTTAGGTTATTATGCAGTATAATTAGTATTTTGAATATTCATTAACTACTCATAAAATCTGTTGAATCTACAGGGCTGCACCTCCAGTCTTTGTGCACCAATGGCTTTTAGAAGTGACCCTGGTCTGCATACCTGAATATAATGGCTGGATTAGTTACTCGGCATGTGATGGACTTCTACAGAGCGCTGCTAATTATCTAAACATCTCTTAAGCAGAGATGCATGCAAAAGTTGCAGAACCCTTATGCACATTATTGTTATGGATGACACTGGTGAACCCGATATTCAGCTACCAGGTTAGGTTTTAAAAGGTTTATTGAAGCGGATGAGTAGTGGCAGGTGAGGCAGGCAAGCAGAACCGGACCCACCAAGGGTTGCAGGTAGTGACAGGCCAAACCAGTGAAGAAGGCAGGGGCTGACCAGAACAGGCGATGAAGACCGAGGAACCACCACAACGGGCCGAGTAAGCGGCCCGTTGTGGTGGCAGACCTGTGTAGCACGCAGACACAGGCAGCATACAACACAAATAAAACAGAAGAGTCCAGCTAGCTGGGCACACAGAGACAGATAGAGGTATGGCAGCAGAATACTTGAAGAAAGACGAGACTAGACGTTTTGGCAGTGAGTGGATAACTGAGGCAGGTTTAACTAAGCATGTGAACAGGTGAGCAGAGTTGACTCTAATTAGTGCAGCAGGTGGAGCTGATCAGGAGCAGAGTGTTGGCTGGAAGGAGGCTGAGCTGATTGGCTGGTGGCTGAGAGGTGACAACAAACAAACAAAAACCTAAATCATGACAATTATAGAATATCCGTCCATTGTGTAACACGCCTATCCCTATAGGGGTCGTGAGGGTTGCTGATGCCTATCTCCAGCTGTCAATGGGCGAGAGGCGGGGTACACCCTGGACAGGTCGCCAGTATATCGCAGCAATTATGGAATTTAATTGCTGCTATTTTTTTTTTAAATTCAAAATAAATCTAAAATCCTGAGATACAGAAATATCTGGATTCTTTCTAAGTGACAGGAAATCTATCTTTCACACTCAGTTTGGATCCGTTTTGAGACGGATTGAGTCATACACAGTAATTCAATTAACATATTTACATATCCCCTTTATTTCTTCACGTCTCTCTCTCTGAATAATGTATTCACTACAAACCACAACAATGCAAAGACGGGATGGGCCAAACGCATTTTGGAATCACTGCAAGAGCGCGCGGAAATCTTTTTCATTGGACATCAATATTCAGCTGAAGAATCTCATTCTAGCCGGTGAAATTATGGTAAAATATACAATAAAGAATTAAACAGCATTTGTCTGTGCCAGCCGTGCAATCTGCTTGCTCCGAGCCACCTTGTTCCTCTGCAGGCTTTTGTCTGGATGTTCATTTCCTTGAGGTGCGGGCTGACGTAAGCCTTTGTGTCGCCTGCATGCAGATAAAGTCTAAAATATAACTGTGATTGCAGTGTGGAAGAAGGGGGATGTTGAGACTGCCTGGGTTGTTCACACTTCACATCAAATGTGATCACGCTCCCCGGTTTGAGAGTGTAATTCGGAGTCGGGTGCCGACGTTCTCACCTCTTTTTACGGCAGCGGAGGAAGGGGCCGCATGCAGGCAGGAGAACCAGAGATCGATGGTTTGAGTTCATGCTGCTCCGTTTTTATTGTAGAGGCATCAGTGTGAGAGTGTGAGCTGCAGAGAAGGGGAAGAAGAGAGGCTTTGAAGATCAGAGTGATTATGTAGAATGGCATCCCAAACGGAGCTTTCTGACAGGGACAGGTTTGAAACATGAAAGTCGCGAGACGGCGTGCTTCCAGTGTAGCGCTCTCAGTTGAAGTCTCCGCTCACGGGGGTACAGGAGAGTGATGGATAAAACCCACTGAGGGCCTTTTATATGCATCGGTCCATCCTCCTCACACCTGGAGCAGTTTCTGCAGGTTTTGCAGAGTAATTGTGTTGCCTGCTGTTGACTTCTTCCGCTCCCAGTATGAGGCTCACTTTGACCGCGGCTCTAATTGACACTGATTGATTTTCTTGTTTTCCCAAACATGCCCTGGAATGAGACCCTTGAGGACAGACGCACAGGATGTGGGTTTTTTTTTTTTTTCCATCTGTGTCCGGCCTGGACCGACTCCTCCACATTCAGGGTTTACGCAATAATCCAGTCCTGACAATCTAGTTTAATTCTGACTTAACCCAAAAAACAGAACCTGAAAACTCTTTTTCTTCGTACTTTATTTACTTCCTTCCGTCTTGCCTTCCAGTCTTTTCTAATCTGTTAATCTGTGGCTGAATATTTCTGCTGGGTTCAGGGACTGTTACATAAGGAAATGTTGTTCTGGTTGCACTCCTGACCCAAAATGGCATAAAGACCTATTCATCACCATAGGACGAATGGGAACTCTTTGCTATTTCTAGGGCAGACTTCATAAAAGTGCGTTTGTGATAAGGAACAGCCGAACTAATCCACCCTTATTCACTGCCAAAGCAAATGATGAACTAAAGCTACCAGAAGGATTTCAATCAATTTTAAATGGCCACTGACCTCTAAGCAAATGTGTCCAACATTCAGTTACATAATTATGCATAAACTGTAGTTTTATTGTTAAAATAAGAGACAAAACCATTTAACCAAAACTGAATTTAAATGAAGACTGTTGTTAAATCAGCCCTTTAAATACATCAGGTAATTACACGCATTACAGTTTCCACACTCAGTACTTTATTTACAAGATACCCATCACTAAAGAATAGATGTGTTTTTGATTTTAGTCTAAAAATGAAAAAGGACCAACATGATAATTGGTTCATGCAACATCTAAATGACAATAATAGCAACCATTGCTCTTCTGCATCTAATTTGGTGGAAGCTCATTTCGTCTTAGCACTCCTGAAGGCAACATTCAACCCTCTCTCCCAGCCACATAGAAAACTCAAGAAATTAGAAGCTTGTTTACCAGGTAATATTAGAGTGAGCTTGATGACTGCATAAGAAACACATTACAGAGTTTTATGGATTTTAAATTATTCGACGAACGGCTTGTTTATAAACAAAAATCCCTGAATGACGGAGAGGCGATGAGGAAGAGACGAAGTAACCAAATGGGACTTTTTTTTAATATAGTGTCCAAAATACAATGCCAAAATGGGACTCTCAACCTGGAGTCATCCTGGACAAGAAGAGCTTTGGTTCATCACCCATGACAAGTATCTGGGTTTTGTGAAAGCTACAGTTTGGCAGAAAGACTCACGGAGATGTTAATAAGCCAAACAGAGCATGTTAGCTGCTCTGCAGTAGACAAACACTGAGCAGATTTGGCTCCACAAATTATTAAAGGACAAACAAAATAAAACAAAGCTTGTGTTGATAGGCTGCTGTTCTAATCACTCCTCACTAAACAGTGTTTGGATGTGTCCAATTTTACCTGTGCAATAATAATGTGCCAGCTCTTGTGATTTGGTTGTAACAAGTATTCGGCAGTAAATCGTTTTGTGCCATGTTCACTGTTTAGTAACCTTGCCTGTAAGATGAATTCTCATGGTATCGGTGCGTTCACAAACACACAACAATCCATCTTGTACCGCTCCCGCTTCGACTGTTCGTGTCCAAACCAAAAATGGTTCGGGCCAATCATGTTGCAGTATTGTGGTTTAAGGCGGGACATACCGGTTTGATGAAAGCAAGAGGTGCCGAGCCCACAGCCGGACCAACAGAAACACGGCAGCGCAGGGGGACGCACCCGTGGCTGCTGCTATCACATCTGTTTTGTCAGAATCCACGATTTAATCTGTGAAAGAACAGCAAGAATTTCCTTGTCTGGCTTATCTTCTGATGAGGCCTGCTGCTTACGTTTTAATTTGATACCATGATTGGCTGAGACCAACCTCTGGTGGACGGGCACCAGGTGTTGCTTTGCCCAATCAGACTGTGTGGTTCTGCTGAATGTCCCTCCTTTCCCCAAATGGTTTGAAGGGAAGGAGATCCAGACTGATAATGTGCAGATAACGAGTGCTACACATTATCAGTGTGGCTGGCTAGGAAAACTGTTTAGCATCTATGTGGTCACTTTATTGGTTTATTGGTCAGAGGGATGGCACGTCTGATTGGCTGATCTGGCCTTCAAGATGTCCCTTTCCCTAAAAGCTGCTCACTCCCCAGCTATTTTTTATCTATTACATTTTTTTGTTCCTGTCTGGGATGTGTTCAGCATTCGTCAGTGCTTCTTTTTTCTAGCGCGTCAAGAGCCTCCGACATCCTAAAAGCCAGCATCTCTAACATACTGTATTCAGGAGGGACCTCTAGGTAGAACATTTTACATTAGATTATACTTTATTGTCCCCGTAAGGGAAATCTGTCTTGGACTACATGTGCTAAAAAAAGATAAGATAAAACTGCTACCATAAAATACAACTAATAAACATAAAATACACATATTGCACATTACACCACAGTAAGTGCAGAAACAAAAACATGTACTGCTCCATAAAAACATAAATTACACCAGACCACATATTTTCCAACAATTAACAACCAACACAGCAGACCAAATCAACTCAGCCTTCATACATCCACATATTATATGCCTACCTTATTTATTAATCTGATGGACATAGGGATGAATAAGTATTATAATCTACTAAATTTACAAATGGGCACTCCATACCGTGTCGGGGTCAGACCGTACTCTCTGTGTGAGCCTGAGAATGGACTCCTTGTAAATGGACTGTAGGGAGGAATAATCAGTCCTCCCTATGACCCTCGTTGCTGTCATGATCAGATGATTAAGTTTAGACTTTAACTGCACAGATAGATTACCAAACCATGTTGACATTCCATACCTGATAATACTTAACAATACAGCCTGATAGAAAACAACATCAACACATAATCCTCTGGATAACCCCAAAGGTCCTGAATCTGTGCAAAAAATACAATGTCTGCTGTAGGCAGGAGCAATACTTATTAACATGAACTTCCCATCTAAACTGGTTATCTAGGTGAACACCCAGATATCTATAAGACCAGACGCGGTTGATTTGCTGATCATGCATAAAAAGTGAGAAGTTGTGACCTACTGACCTAATTTGTCTTCCCCAATATTTCACAGATCAAATTAGTTAGTTATTAAAACTCCAGGTCATGAAGCCCTTGATTCAATCTTCATTGAGATCAGGAAAACTTTGATAAAAGTCAAACCTTTAATCTGCTTACATAACATTGCGAACATTCATTTCTCATTCAGAAAACTTCTTTGTTCTTTGTAGGAGTCATTATATATTAAAAAAAAAACGTTCGTTTTTTTTATTAAATGTTTTCATTTTGTGTTTCTTCTACTCCATTAAATCAGTATAACATAGACAACATGATTAATACGTATGTGTAGTGCGTTTAACTTCCCATAAAAAAAACTGTACTGTGATAAATATTCAGAATAGCCTCACTCATTTGAATGCCTGAATAGTAGAACAGGTTAGTGGGATGAGTAAAGGATAAATCAATTGGGCAGATTGGTGCAAATGCTGTATCATACGATGTGTAACAAATCTGAAGAACAAAAAATTATTTATAATATTATTTTACAAAAGAATAATGATGTTGAACAGAAGGTTGACTTAACAATGGAAAATGTACATTAGCTGCATGCAAAGGGTTTTGCTAATGCGTTCCTATCCTACCTTTAAAAATCTATAAATGGATTCATGCAAAGGCAGACACAGAATTTATTATCCCTTCGGTACAAAGACTAGAAATTAGACATCATTATTTTTCCCCATCAAAGTGATAAACCTTTACAGTGTAAAACAGAGTCTGGTTTGTTAAAGAGTCGCTGGCAGGAAATGCCGCATATGCATAAGAAGCTGCACAAATGCTCCCTTTTTCTGCTGCTCCTGCAAGAAATGGAGAAAAATTACACCATATTTTACCCGAACAAATAGATTACCTGGGATGGGATCCGTCTGTGGCTTGACAGTGATTTATGGTAGGCTGCTATCACACTTTGCTATTCACACTGCAAGGTCAGTCCAAGCGTGGGGCGCACTCAACACAATGCATGCACACAATATAGAGTGACACAAGCTTTGGCTGTATTTCTAAGTGAAACATCATGAGAGAGGGGTTATAAGAGTATGTATTATTGCCAAAACAATTGTGATGGGCGCACTCACTTGATAATTTAATCAGAAACGATCCAGTTTGTTATTGTTTAAAATATCGGGCCGTGTTAATTGGGTTCTGTTGTTTCTGTGGTCGAACAGAAGCAACCTCACATTTACAGGCGGTCAAGTGCAAACGCTTTGATTAATCCTACGTTGAGAAACAGTTCATTAACCACAAGAGATTATTAAAGGTAATCACCTACGTTTATGAAGAATGGCTGTGCATTACGGGATGACAAATGAATGTGAAGAATAATTGAAATGCTTGATTTTTTTTTTTCCTCAGTGTGTGGCTCTGCAGAGAGGTTGTTCCCAGAATAACAATGCAAATTAGGTTTCAGAGCAAAATAAATGGTTCAGAAGGCAGCTGGGCAACAGAGAGGTGATATAAGGACCAAATGAGTTAGATGGTACCTTTAAATATTTAATCAGCCTAAACCTGTGAACAATAAAGAGATACTGCTCTTCCGACAAAACTGTGCTAGACTGGGAAAAAATATCACATTTTCCTTTATTGAATATTACATCATACCCTTTTCAGGTTTGTATCTTTCAAATAAAATCTGGCAGACTTATTTCAGATTGCTAAGCTAGCCATGATCTCTGCTGAATCTTTTTATATATTTACAGCTATTACTTTTGTACCCCCCCCCCCAAAAAAAAAAAAAAAAATCATATGTCCAGGGAATAGTATTTCTAATAGGACTGAGCAATATAGTTAAAAAAAACCCATAAAATCTCAGATTTTATTACACCAAATCCAATTAATAATTTTTTTCCTCCTTTTCGTATTACACAAATAAATAAAAAGAAATTATTTGAAAAACTTGCTTTTATTTCAAGCATTTTGTCTGTGAGTTAACCTGACAAAATACAACAAAATACAAGCTGTGGAAACAAGATGGCAGCCCTGCCATCGTAAACAATGGAAATCCATCCATCCATTTTCTAACACGTCTATCCCTTGTGGGGTCACAAGGGGTGCTGGTGCCTATTCTCCAGCTGGCAAGAGGCAAGGTACACCCTGGCTAGTCTATCGCAGGGCAACACAGAGACAAACAATCATTCTCACACACACCTAAGGAGAATTTAGAGAGGCCGATTAACCTAGCAGTCATGTTTTTGGACTGTGGGAGGAAGGCAGAGTACCCGGAGAGAACCCATGCATGCACAGGGAGAACATGCAAACTCCATGCAGAAAGACCCAGGTAGGACTTGAACCGATGGGTTCCAAGACCCTCTTGCTGCATGGCAACAACGCTACCCCACTGCTCCACTGTGCAGCCCAACAATGAAAATATAACAAAATGTTTGCTGCTAGTGGTATTACACGATGAACTAAGAACAGGCTTCACTTCACTTTTGTAACTTCAAACTAATAAAAAAATAATAAATTACAGTGCCTCATATTATGGTAAAAAGTTTCCTCGTTACAATATTTTTGACAATATTTTCATAAACATATGTTCAGCATTGTGTGCTGTTCTCTTCACGGAAGCCCAATGAGTGCACTGACGATCGCTTTAATATTATAAATGCAGCAACAACGTCAGCATGAAACTCTATTTTTATGAATGCCCATTGACGAACATCTGAGTGCACAGAGTGCTCTCATAATCACAGATGAATAGAGCAGCTCCATTTTTTCACTCTTATGTAACAGTACTTTACTCCTCCACATCTTTGAAGAAACAGAGCCTGACAGGCCCTGCAGCTTCCTGCAAGAGAGGTTTTTTTTTTAAATCAGCTCAGTCAACTTTGCTTTTATTAATAACTGTGGTTCATTTGTTTTTTTCATTGCAGTGAAATCACTCAGAGGAACACAAGTTCCTGCTAAGTAGTTAGCTAAAGCTATTGGGAAGCTATCTTCAACATTTATACTTTATCTAAAGAACAGCTCATAAAATTCAATTGTATGTTAACAATATAGTGGGAGCAAGAAGGACCTTGGTTCAGTTTGTGGTAGAATGAAGAGGGGCATAGAAAATGAAAGAAGTGATTAAATTAATGAATTTAACACCCCCGAATTTATACTTTTAATAATCTATGTATATTTTTAACCTAGTCCACTAAGGTCTTCTGGCTTAAATCTACTCTGCATACCCAAAACAAGACCCAAACACAGAGAAGCAGCATTTAGTTCTTATGCTCCACTTATCTGGAACAAACTCCTAGAAGACTGTAAAAGTGCTGAAATCCTGAGTTCACTCAAATCAAGATTGTTTTGAGT
The DNA here is from genome assembly GCF_011125445.2 of Fundulus heteroclitus. NCBI lineage: Eukaryota > Metazoa > Chordata > Actinopteri > Cyprinodontiformes > Fundulidae > Fundulus > Fundulus heteroclitus. The sequence goes on from NC_046367.1 coordinate 26,202,603, forward strand.
TGCCTTTGAATGTTAATGTTTTACTTTGTAGACCAACTTGTTATATCTTAACCTACTGCTACTATTCCACTCCAATGCGACTTCCTCTGTAATGATTTTCTTTCCTCTGTAATGTATCCCCCCCACCCCCATGTCCATCACTTTTAATTGTCTTAGTACTGAAAAGGACTTTATAAATAAACTCGCTTTGCCCTGCTTTATTCTTTGGTTTGAATATTGGACATTAGTTACTTTAAAATTTTTTTGGAGTTGAAAACCTAACCATTTGCCAGACATATGTTCTTAAATCAAATTAGGACAAAATTCCTGTATTGGGATTTTGAAATAACCTAAATTGTTGTTCTGTCACATAATTACATCCCAATGACATTAAAATGAAGATAGAATCATGGAGCTAAACACAGACTCCTCGTTGTTCATGTAACCTCCATCTTATGCTGTCTTGTGTTTTGTTTGTTTTTTTTGTTTTGTTTTTTTTTTCCTTCGAAGAAAGGACAGGCATGGGGACGAGGACGGTTGTCGCCTTCTCTGAAGCAGACAGAAACACGAATCCTTGCCTGCTTCTCACCTGCTGTTTGTGCTCACATACCCGAACAGTCTGAGGGCAGTTCATGTTCTTATTACTCTGCATAATAAATAAATAAAAAAGAAGCCTGTTTTCCAGTGTTGGCAGCCAGGTGGCCCTGAGTAACATTTTGGCAGCAGGCCTTGACTTCCTGATCAGTAGCCTGCTCCCTGTCAGCTCTGACTGGAGGACACAAACCTGTGGAGAGGGGACCATATTGTCTCTTACTGGATTACACTTTCTCTGTTGGAACAACATCTGTTTCGAGTGTCATGTTCCCATGAGAACAATACCTGCCACCCACCGCTGGTTTTCTCACCATCTGAATATCAAAGACCGGTCCCCTGAGCAGACAATGTTAACTGATATTTCATAGGCGCTTGTGTATGAATAATTTGAGTTAATGCGCTAAACACCAAACACCGTGTTCGGTGTAGCAGCAGACTGGGTAACTCGTTAAAAGGATAGTTTGGGTATTTGCACATTAATACTAGTTGTACTTAAATGATTAAAAACATATATTTTTTTGGACAACTTTGATGTTGGAGCTTGATTGAAGTTAAAGGACATTTAAAATAATTAATGCATATTTTTTTCCCCCCTTAGATTTGTTCTACCTTGAAGCTCATGATAGTTATAACTGTTATAATCTCAGAAGGTGAGGAAGTGTTAAAAAAGCACATGGTAGGTGGGAACTGAACGTTGCCAAAGAGTGATAAGACAAGAAGAAATAGAGAAGAAGACATACAGTGAAGATTTGTATGTGGATTTCTGCAGTAAAGAGGAAGTCGTGAGAATAGTTGTCTGAGAGAAGTAGCTTGGAGCTGAAAAAGCTCCATACTCTGTCTTGTAATTCTTTACAAATTTTTTTTTACAAATATTGTAATTCAAGAAACCAAAGTGATTAATTTCACCATTTAGTTAGACGTTAGTAATTTCTACTTCTATTCTGACCAACATAAGTACTCCAGTTTCCCAATACAACTGTCACCACAATACAGTACTTTATATTATAAAGCCATGCATTGGTTGTGTAAAACAAAGTGAATGGAAGTAGCTAAAAGTCTCACTTTTATTCACATTAACAGTATGTGTGGGTTGGAAGGGAAGTGAGAATAATGACAGAAAAGCTGTTCATTTCACTGTTATAACACTGAAACTGAAGTAAATGTATAAAAACATGTAATAATTTCAGCATAATGATAAGCATTGGTGATAATGGTTTAAAATTGTTTTGATGAACTACTGACAGCAACCCCAGCCTAAACTCTTCCTTGGTATGACTCCAAGCTTGGCTCACTTGTTTTTGTTTATATTCTCTGATAAAAGAGTCTCTAATTATTGTAGATATAAATGCAGTAGATGCATTGAAAAGTAGGAGGTGCGGTAATATTTTCTGTTACCGATCCGTGGTCACAACTCATTCGATATTTCTCATTAGAAGGAGATTTTTTTCCAACAAAACAATAATTTTTCAGGAGTCACACTCTGTTGAACTTGTTACATTCGCTGTAACAGTAAATCTGTTTGAGAAAGCATAGTTTTAAAAATTATCCATATGTTTAAAATCAAACTGAACTTGACTGTGATTGACTCATGTTTGATGGTTCAACGCTTAGGTTTTATGGCTCTAGAATATGATGATATATGCAAATAACATTAAAAATATTCATGGACGTATCACTGTTCCACTGACTTTCTAATACTGATCCGAGGAAGCTGAAAACGCAGTACAGCTGCAGAGGCATGATGACACGTCAGACTGAGCAGACAACAAACACCTTTAATTGTTTCCTATAAATTTAATCCAGAATGTGTGATCTTCATTATCATCTCAACTTTTTTGGTCTGTGTGGTTGCAGACTGGAAAGTGGCATAAAATGCTTTACATTTTCACACTAAGCATCTCTTCAGTTTTATTTAAAATCATATTATAAATTATACTTTAAAATTTGTTGTATATACATATACACAAACACACACACACACACACACACACACACACACACACACACACACACACACACACACACACACACACATATATATGTATATACATATATATATATATATATATATATATATACATATATATACATACATATATATATATATATATATATATATATATATATATATATATATATATATATATATATATTATATATATATATATATATATATATATATAAATGGGGTTGGGTATCGATTCTAATTACAAGAATCATTTCAATTCCGCTTCTCAAGATTTGGAATAGATTCTTTCCTATTGGATTCGATTGGATTCGATCCGATCTCAAATTAGATTGCTGGTATTACATTTTTTTTAGCTGTTAACTGGATTTCATATAGTTATGCAACATATTGATACTAGTATCAAACTAACATTTAGCTGCAAATTAGTAAATTAATGATAGTTAATGAAGGCTGTAAGGATCAAACCCTTTCCCTGAATGTTGAGACAACTTTCACAAACATGCTGTGGGGCAGAAAACCCAAACAAATCCAGGGTAGAGAATAGAGAACACCAGAAATAGCTACAGCCGCTACTTCTATTCACTTCAATTCAAAAATACTTTATTAAACGAAAATTTGGACAGTAACCTGGTGCATTATTAAAAATATGACATTAAAATTCACCTCCTGGACTGGAGTGTGAAGACTCCTGTGATGTATGTTGCGTCCATGCCTCCGACCACTGGGTAGAGCGTGGTTCTTTGTTTTGTTTTTGTCCTGCTAAGGTCTCAGAACAGAAGAAGAACTAATAGCCTAACACAGTTATTAAGAGAATAGCTATGTTCTGCACTAACTCTGAAAACAACATTGTTGCATTTCCCTAATCGTATCCTTTATTCAAAAATAACACTTGTCTCAAAAACCATATAACATGAATAATGGTGGGAAAGCTCAACCAGCAAGATTTGTGCATATACTGCATTGTTATGATATCACTGCAGCTGGTGTTGCCAAATGATTGACACTGATTGCTGCACAAACAAGCCAGCCGATAAAAATGAAAGCATATGAATTTATTTCTGTTGCAAACAAGGCAATTGGCTGCAGGCGGTTTCCAAATCAGCAGGCCATGAATAAGAAAAAAAAGAAATCCTTCAAAATTACACAGAACATTGCGACTGGTGGACATCTGCTCGACTGCTGTCTGTGCTGCGCTGCCTGCTTGTTAGCATATCAAAGACAGGAATGTATTTTTTTTTACCGGCAGAAAGAGAAATCTATCCCTTACCAAAGGGGGTTTTCTTCTCTTTTTTTTTTTGAGTGATCTTGTTTTTCATCTTTTGAATACTGACGATATAGTATACAAAATATGCACCTTCTCTTTACATAACACCCAGCAGAGGACATTACACAAGCACACAAGCAGTGAGGTAATGGATGTAATCTGCCAGGATTTTCAGACAGAGTTTCTCTTTGTTTTTCTTCCCTAAAGTGGCCCCCACAGCCCCCCTCCAGGCTACCACCACAGTGTTATTCAACACTTTGTGAATCCCCTCCACATTGGCAATACAGAACACAAGTCAGACATTTGTTACAGAGCTCGTTTATTTGCAAAGATTGCCCCAAACTATGAAAAGTTTGAATATGTGTGTAATCTTATCCTGTGGTGCCGAGGAGGGACATTGGTGTTGATTGTTGACACATTGCTTCGCCTTTGGTATGTTGTCTGCTTACACAGCACTGCGGTTTCTTTCATGAGAAAAAACTTTGACCCAGTTCTAACACCAGTGCCATAACACTGGTCCTTTCAGTGGAAACAAAAGATTCTCTGCTACCCTTTTATATAAGAAAACAGCAAATACAGGTCTCAAAAAGGCCTTTGACAAAAAGCTAAAAAAAAAAGCACGTTCCATACTTTTAGAGACTTCTCCTGAATTCTTCCTGAATGCTCCCCAATGTCCACAATGAAGCTGCGACTATCCTCGAGTAGATTCTTTCGCTAACAAGTTTATTCAACATGAAAGGAGTTGGATTTTACCCAGCTTCTTCAGATGCTCAACAAGCAAATGTAGTTATCCTTTTACACACTAGATGTCGCTATGCATAACCCTGCCTGGATGTAACAAACAAGACGTAAGGTCTGGAGCAGTGGTCAGGCTAGAGGTCAGGCTTTACAACACAACAATAAACTTTGCAGTTTGTTTCTGCAGTCAGGGAAAAAAGCTCAGTCATATTTGCACTTTGTTAGAAGGACCGAGAGGAAATGTTGACTGTCTGACCCGAAAGACCTGGTGCGAGTAGAAAAGCTCAATAACTTGGATAAATAAGGGGGGAAGCCATTGAGAGCTTTAAAATTTGGCCTAAAATGGACGCAGAGGCAATGTGGTGAAAATAAAACAGGTGTCCACAGTCACTGGCTTACTGCTGGATTTTTAAGTCTGGTTGATCTGGTCTAAATTTCTTTATCTCCCCCCCCCCCCCCCCCCCCCCCCCCCCTCCAGCAAAAGCCACGTGAATGGCTATTTGACTACAACTTTTTTATAGGCGTCCTATACCACTTTTTAACGGACATCCTGCAGCCAATCAGAATGGAGTGTTCACCCAGACCATGGTATAAGTGCTGTTGACATCATATATTTAACCAAAATGTAAGTGACAATTTGAATGTTGTTCACCCTTAATATTGACTCTGATAGTGAAAGAGAACCACTTTTGGTGTTTGAGGTTTCTGCCTTTGTTATGCCATGTGACTGGATTGTGTCTGGGCTAGAGCTGAGGAGAGAGCAGCTGAAATTATATTCATTACACTTTATGATGTTCAAAGCAGAGTGCTAAGTTCATGAAGCTGCAGCACAACGTTCCTCGCGAGCCAATTTCCACGCTCAGTCAACTGGAACAGCATTCTTATAAGCTTATGTTATAAGCTAAATTATCAATGAGTCATATAAAAAAAGAGGGGGCTTGCAGTAGCCTAGCACTTCAGAAAAACTGCTGCTAAAGACATCATTACCAGGAGCAAGGCTTCAGTTTATTTGTTGTTGTAGCTCTATATTTAAAGGGGCCTTGACGTCACTGTATAAACTATTTCATGTTGTTGATATTGCTGCATATGTATGGGGAGGGGGAAGGCTGTTTGCTTGAAGGTGTGCTGATTGAAGAATATGAATTACGTAGAAACATAACCTACATAGAAAGATAAATAATTTTCTGATCTGACCATTTTTGATCAAAGAAACAAAGCTGACCGCCCAAGACCAGGTCCTCTGGTACCTACTCTTCACATTCACACCGCCTCATAAGGGCTGTTGACATCTGTTTAACAGAGAGATGTCAACAGATCATATTATACTCCCAAAACCACAGAAACATTTTATTTTGTTGTCATGGTCCCATTAATATCCCACATTTGTAGCCTAGCATTTGTTTTATATGAATCAAAAGCTAGTCTATATGCTAGGTCAAGTATTTCCAGGTCATAATGATAGTTTTCCTAACCCCGTTTAGCCTAACAGGGACCTCTCTGTCTATTTGTCATGTGACATCATAAATGAGGTCAACAACATCAAAGCATAACATCATGACAATGAAAGATAATGTTATCTACAAAAGACAGACAGCATAAAAAATAAGAAAATGGTAGTTGGGTTCTATAATCTAATTTACCTGGATTTTTTATGAGGAATAATTTTGTGGTAATAGAAGTCCACGGGACCACAGTGGCGCAGGAGTTAGGGAGTTCGTCCTGCAATTGCCAAGTTGCCTGTTCGATCCCCGCTCCAACCATCTCAGTTGTTGTGTCCTTGGGCAAGACACTTCACTTCAGTGGTCTTAGGGTCTAGTGACACTGTTGTATGGCAGCCTCGCCTCTGTCAGTCTGCCCCAGGGCAGCTGTGACTACAAACATAGCTCACCACCATCAGGGAGTGAATTGATAAAGCTCTGCACAAGACTTTGTCTTCTTTCCGACCAGCTATAAAACAAATCTGTTTCATAAAATTAAAAAGAGAGATATCTATAGCAGGTAAGACAATGACAACTCATAGCCTCTGTAGTGAACCACTTCAGAAAAAGTAAGGAGTAATGAAGTAAGAAGCAACATAAAAATCAAACAATTTGGAACACAGTGTGATATATATAATATTACAGATGTTTACAAGTTGAAATTAGCATCAGACAAAGAAAGAGAGGAGGAGAGTAAAAACTTAAAAGTATATGAAATGTAGCAGGAGTCAGATTCCTTACCAAAAGTCTTTTTTTGTGGAAACGTGTTTCTGCATCGATTTGGAAAATTCAAATGTTTTAAATAATATTAATATTCTCTCCATGCTGACTTTTCTCCATTTTCAGTTGGGAATTGATGCATTAAGGGTCTTACATGCTGTGTCTCCACGTTCTGTGGAATCATAGCAGCACAAACCGCATATAAAAGCTTTTCTGTATCATATGAAATGACATCTAAATGACTCTGCTCACTCTGGTGAAGAACACAGAGCCAGTGAGGTGGAAAACATTTTTCATTTTGATTATCAGGTCTTTCTCTTTCTGCTCATTCCGGGCCTCTCGTCCTGTCTGCCACGACAAACTAATGCCGATCCCACTCAGGTTATTTACCAACCTGCTCTGTCAGGAGGCTTTGAACTGATTAGAACCGCATCAAATGAAAAATGCAGGCATGTCGGAGACTCCAAACAATTGTGTTATGAAGGCAAAAGGAGAAATCTATGCTGATGTATGAACCTCACATGACTGTGCAGTCAGCTGTGGCAGACACTTCTGGCCGTCTGCTGAAAGGCTGTCTTGTCAGGTGCATGAAATGATTGAACTTTAAATCGCCATACTGCCCCTTTATTACTTTCCAGACCCAGGGATTGTGAAGGAGGGTAATTTGAGATTTAACCCTGCAGAGCAAGGCACTAGGTTTGTTTGCTGTAGGATTTAAACGTAATAAAAGCATGAAAATATCACCGCGTCTGGACTGATCAATAAATGTCAGGCTTATATCTACCAGAGCTGCATGTTTACACTGCTTTGTCGGGATTACAGAGACTGGAGTCTGACAAGCTATTAAAGATTATGTTTTCATGTTAAACAAAACATCCAGAGGCCGTAGTAAAACACAGTTGCCACAAATGTAATAATTTAGAAAATAGCTAAAAAAGGTACATTTTACATTAACTTGTGGATGAAATTCTTTGTTTTTAGAAGTTTAGCTTTATTCTAGACCTGATTCAGTTTTAAACATTGGTGCAAAATTCAGATTCCTAACTCGCCTCTAAGATGGTGTAATTGTGAGTTTGTTACTGTTTTGTTCTTGATATGTGGGGAAATATAAAGGTGAAAAAAAATAGCAGTAGATTTGTAACAGGTATTCTTCAACAGTTGTAGAAAATCAGTTGCATTTAACCACACTAACGTTTATCAAGACTGCTGGACCAAAAGTAGATAATACCTGTTCTTAACTGCATTGAGATGCCAAGCCGATATCTGGTACCTGGATCCCAATGGAGGCATTTTATTGGCAGTGTTATTGGCTTCTTTTTTCTTTCTGTGGGATTTTTCACTCTTTTTCTCCAACCTTTGTCTTCACCCAGTCAAGCTGATCGGCATTCAACCTAATTATGACCCTAAGGATCAACAAGTCATATCAAAACAGAGAGTAAACATGCTAACATTAGGGTAGCTTAGCTTGAAGACATCGGGAGTAGGAGGACAATGTCAGCACTACAGCTTTATGCTTTGAGTTTACGCTTGGAAACAAGCGTAAACTGTGACAGTTAATACAAAATGCAGTTTTTATTTCTCAGGAAAATAAATTAATCAATAGTGATGATGCTCTACAAAGATGTTGCTCTCCTTCATGAATCTAAAACAGTAAAGGGTAAATTAAGAAAAAAAAAGAGGAGAACTTTTTTTATCATAATTTATAAACAGCTTGATTAATTGAGATTGAGGTAACTTGTTGAGATACCAAACATCACCATGTGCCATTTTATCCAGTTCATGGATCAAATAAAGTCAGAGGATTTTTGCATGTCTCTTTATATAGACATAATAAAAAGATGATCATATCAGTGTCTGGAGATCTTAAAGAAAAAAAGAAAAGAAAATCCAACATGGCTTGAAAGCAATTTTAGGCATCCTGAAAGCACACGTAATAATTAGCCATCACTTTATTTTAATAGGCAAATGTTAAAACATTGATTAGCTTTTCTTTGTTGCCTTGATTAATTCATTTGCTGGCATGAAAGCAAGCAGCTGCATGTGTTTTGTAATCAGTAGAAGCAATCAGCAAAAACCCTGCAATCTTTGCCACCATCTGGAGTGAGTGAATGACATTGAGCATAGGGAGATCAATCATGATTTTAAGGACATGAATAAATAAATTAAAAAACACAGACTTGGAGATTTTCTTGTTGTCATTTGGAACTATCATGATTCTGTTAAAAATATATTTCATAATCTTATCCGCTACAAACTCCACATAAACATATTGTTATGATCTAGTGCCTAAAATGTACACCTAACTACAAACTGCAGATGAAAAAATAAAGTGAATTAAAAGATGTTGATTAAAAATAACAGCAAAGCTCATAATTATATTCTGAGAGCCAATGGTTCTTTAAACCATTATGTGGTAAAAATTTTCATAATGGTAATTCTTCCTCATTTTCATATTGATCTAATAAAGTTGCCACATAGTATGGAAAAATATTAACAAACGGGTATGTTACTTCATGCTTATTTTAAAAACAAAATCAGTAAAGTTTCTATATAAACAATGCAACAACCTGTAGGCAGTGTTGCCTGTTCTACTTATTATAAGTGACGTCCAACCCGATTGTTTTCCCTCACCTACTGGCTGCGTGGACGCTCCCTCTCTACGGACCACTGGACTCGAAAGATCAAGTATTCACGCGAGAGCATGTACCACAAATTTCGGAAGTTCCATCTGCAGTAAACGTAAAGGTGCATTCACATTGAACGCGAATGTGTCAGGCCGAGCGACAGATTTACATGATATCCCTATGCACAGGTGCCACACAGAAGCAACGTGACGCAAAGCAATGCTAAGTGAATCCACAGAGGTTATCCTAGCAATGCAAAATGCACAATTTTGGTGATTAAAGCGAAGTCAGAGCAACACGACACCTGGGAGGGGTGCAAAGCAAAGTTCTTGGAGTTGAAAAAGCTGAACTTTTGGTGTCTTGTGGCACTGCAACAACCAACCACTACTGGATGTGGCTGTGGCGTGGGGTGAAGGACAAAAATAAATATAAAAAAAAACTGAACACGACACCAAATAAATAGTCTGTCAAAACAAATATATATTATATTTGAATGTAATTTGTGGACGGAAATGATTTATTGATTTGCGAGGACGTAGATATATCCTTGACTTCCATTCATTTTCAACCCTTTCTATGGCCTCACCCTAGCCCTAAACCTAAATGACACATTAGTCCTAAACTTAACCCCTAGCCCCAAAGTTAAGTGAGGTGAAAGACTAGTTAAGTGAGGTCAAAGACCTCACTTAACTAGTAAAATGCTCAAGAAATGTTCTCACTCAGCTGCAAGTACAAGTACACGCACACACACACTCCAAATGGTTAAAGATCATATAAATACAGGTTACTATTATTGTGGTTCACCTACTTTGATGCTGGTTCGGGTTTCGATCGAGATATCCTTGTAGAGCAAATCTTTCCTGGTACTTGTGGGCAACCAGCCTTCCTTATTTAGTATGCGTGAAATGCCATGATAGCACACCTGGAAATAAATGTTAAGCAACGTGTACCTGTGAGGATAACTGGTGTTGCCATCCTCCATTCATCCATTCATTCTTTATACCTGGCTACATCATTCTTGGAGGGTTGCAAGGGTGGCATAGCGCCAGTTTACAGCAATCTCTGACTGAAAGGGGGAACTACACCCTGGACAGGCTGCCAGTGCATCAAATAACAAGAGAGACACACATTTTAAACTACTGTTTGCACCGTATTGCATCCATAAGGGATGTTAGAGTATCCAGTTAACCCTTCATTTGTGGTGCATGCTGTCCGTTACGTTCCCACACCTCTGTCTGCTAAGCCAGGTCAGGGCGCCAGATATTTGAATCTAAAAAAACGTGCTTGAAAGTGTACAAAAAAACTTACATTGAAAGAAAAATATTTTAATTGACAAAAACATACAATCTGAAATTGAAAAAAGCAGAAATCATATAAAAATAACAAAATACATGATGTGAAATTCATAAAAAAAATAAAAAAATTTTTTAGACGAATATAAGCCTTCATTCAAACTGAAAGAAACTTTAGCTATACTTTATTATGCTAAAGTATTTCTTTCGTTTTATTAGATTTCAAAATCAAAAAATTACATTTAGTTTCAACTATATATTTTTTTCAGTTTCAACTATTTTTAGTTTTCAACTATTCTGAAATGATGGCCCTCATGAGGCTCCGTATTAGGATAGCTTGGGTAGTTTTTGGTTTTTAATTCCTCATTGTTATGGAAGGCAACCATTATTCAGCTATGTTTGGCTTATATTACAATTGTTTTCATGATCTGAAACATGTGGGAGTAAAAAACAGCAGAAATATCAAAGCAGACAAATAGTCATTCATGGCACTGTATCTAAATCCTTCTGTTGATTGATCCAAACCTTTGGTCTACCTTTACATCTACATCTTACATGTAGCACGTTTTCATAAAGCTCCTCTCTTAAGATGTTTTATACAAGCAGACAAATATCTGTAGAAGATAGAGGAGCGTAAACAAACGCAAACACTCGCACAGCATGACCTAGATAAATGCGTAAACATGCTTGTTCCATGGAAACTGTTAGTGCACAGAAACGGAAATTTTTTCAATACACATTACATCCTTTGCATAAATTGTTTTATATTAAATACAGCTTCTGTGTATGCAGAAGCACATGTTCATTGTTGACGTTAGTTTTTATATTTAACATGTTGAAAATACAGATTTTATAGAATAATCAGAGTGGTCCTTTAAAATTACTGTTTAATACATATGGATTATTTCTTGTAAGTGTTAATTGCTTCAGGACTAAAATCTTCGCCACCAGCAGGGATGGTATAGTGGCGTTGTCTTTGTCTGCCGATGAGACCGACATAATCGCCCTTTCGCTTCGAGTCGTGTTGACGAGAATGAAGAATCCCAGATTTTTTTAAATACAGACAACGAAAGCAGCAACCCCACAGTCCCGGAGGTAATATGCTGAACAAAAACAATCATGCTCCCCCCTCATGCGTTATGAGAGGAGTCCTCATTAGCTCAGTGCTGCTCTTAAACATTTGACAGTCAGATTCTGGGTTAGCAGCCTCGACTGTAATCCCATTAACTTCATCAAGCTTAGCCCGGATAGAGTCGCTGGAGAAAAATGGGGCTGAGACGGGGCAGGAGCTTACTCAAAGAAAACTAATTCTATCAAATCGTGTGCATCTTGAAAATATCTCCAAAGTCTGCATGAGTTTTTTCTATTTTTTTGGTGGTGGGGGGGGGGGCTTTGGTGTTAATACTCGGTTTATTATGTTACTTTACAATTAACTACAAAATAATATCAGTGGATTAATAGTTTGATGAAAGACAAGATCATCTGATGTTATGGATGTCATTACAAAGATTGGTTACAGTTGGAAAGGTGTTAAAAAAATATTGTAGAATATCTAATAATTGTGCCAAGAAGGCGTGTTACATTATCACAGCAGCTCTAAAAAGTACACAAAGAATAAAAAAAACAACTAGTGTTAATATGTTAGATATTTTGATAACATTGAATTGAACATGAGCAGAAACGTAATCCAATGTTTCTAGTTTAAAGTAAGCAAAATCAGTAAAGTAAAATTATATATTCAGAATAGGATGTGTGTACATCAATAAAAGCATTTAAAAACATAACTATTGATGAGTGATTGTGTGCATCTCTGTACACCTGTAGATCTGTGCTGTAATATGTCGTCCATATGTTGAGGCACGACAGCTGGAGATAGGCACCAGCACCCCTCGCGACCCCACAAGGGATAAGCGTGTTGGAAAATGGATGGATGGATGGATGGATGGATGGATGGATGGATGTTGGAGCACACAGCCAACACGGCTGAAAGGAGTTCACTTACTGCCATTTGTTACTTGATGGTATAATGCTTGCATAACAGAATACTTAAAATAACTTCATCAGCCATTACTGAGTTCAACATCCAGCTTCCTTAGCTGCAGTTAACAGCCAGGTGAGAAAAACAGGACACCACTATGAAGAGTCATTTCCTTCAAAAGGAATGTTCAGATGTTTATGGCTAATCTTTTTTCATTTATCTCTGGAAAATAAAATAAATATATATATAACAGCTAAGCACAAGATTAACCTTGTTTTATTCTCTATCCAAAACATGTAAAGAAATGTGTTTTCTAGTAGAGGTAAAGGTTTGGACACTTTACCCCTGTAAGGGTTAGTCTTGTTTGGTTAGTATAACTTCAGAGAGCAGCTTCTTTTCAACCCAACTATCAGTCTCTAATATCAGTCTGAGAAAAATTCCCTTTTACTTCTCTCTTTCTGCTGGGAGGTGTCTGTGGGGTTTCTTGGTTGGGCAGCATATTTGAAGTCTCCCCACAGAATCTAAATGAGATTAATATCCAGGCTTTGCCTGCCCCAGACTTTCTGTTTCTTAGTTCCAGCCAGTCCTTGGCCTTGGTACTGTCCAGGTTCAGAAAGCAAAAAGCCTGTACAGTTTTAGTTCCAATCATTTGCATTTCCAGCTCCACAGCATCAACAGGGACCAATGTTTAAAACAGTGGTCTCAAACTCCAGTCCTCGAGGTTCTGCAACTTTTAGATGTGTCTCTGCTTCAATACACCTGACCAATATGAGCTCATTAGCAGAGCTCTGCAGAGCTTGGCTGCATCTGAAAGGATGTAATCGGTGAGGACGATTCAGCCAAAGTGGGAGTGCGTAAGCATTCGCCGTGATAAGTGCTGTCCTAACAGTGCAGTCAGTAAATAAGGAGGTAGGAGAAGGAGCCTGTATGCATCCTCTCATAGCTCCTTTAGCATAGGGAGCTCGCAATGTTCCTTAGCAGTACTTAGAAGCTATAAGGAATCCCACAATCCTTTGCGTGACATGATGTATAAGCAAAGCCCACCTCACGGAAATTAACAAAAACGTCCAGAGAGAAGAGAGCGCACACTTTGTAGTTCATTTTCGAAAGACTGTAGGCCCGGATTTGACTAGAATCATCCATGTGCGTTTCCGTTGCGTAATGACGTCAGAGTTAAAGACTGTCTGAAATCAACACAGCAATCCTACCCAGGACAGTGTTCTTACTGTGGACGACTCCATGAAAGGTCAAGGAACAGGAGCCATAATTAGAACATTTCAGATGCTCTAATGGCTAAACTATCTCATGATGTAGTTTAGCCATTAGATTCAAGTGTGCAGAGCAAGGGACACATCTAAAAGTTGCAGAACACCGATCGAGACCACTGGTTTAAAATCACCTGGTTAAGTGAACAGGATGAATGAGGTAGGGTTTTTACTTTCTGAAGATGGATTTACTCACCTTTGGTCCTTGGTGGCTTTTGGGTCAGGGTGTATACTGGTCATATTTTAAGGTCCAGTTCGGCTTTAAATTTAAACTTATTTACACTCACTGTAGTCTCACATTTCCTCAAGCACCTTGTGATACTTGGCAGGTTTTATGGTGGGTTCTATAACGGTGAGCTGGCCAGGTTCTGCTGCAGCAAAGCATGGCCAAGCCATGACAATTCCAGCTCTTTGCTTCACAGTTGATATGAGGTTTGTTTGCCTAAAATTCTGTATTTGATTAAAATCAAAAATGTCTTCTGGTGTCTAAATAATTTTAGACTAATCTGTCCAAAGAACATTATTTTAGAAGGTATGGACTTTGTCTATGTTCTCTGTGGAAAACTTCAGTCTACCTTTCTTTATTTCTCATATATACTATCTTTTATACTTTTTATACTATCATGTCCACATGCAGCTTCCTGAAACATGCAGAAATCCCTCAGAAACTGGGAGTGCAACATTAACTGGTTTAATTACTGTTTGCAAATGAATAATTATATGTAGTGTAGTGTAGTCTCAGCTAGGGCAGCATGTTCGGAGAACAGAAGAGAAGTTAAATTGAACGTGGAGAGGGTACGGGTATTACCGATTGATGATCCTGGTGGTGGGTGGTCGTGTGAAGCCTCTTAGGACAGAAGGTGTTTTCCAAGACAAAGTGAAGTAAACATTGGAGAGCAGGTTGGCAGGAAACGAGAGTGGAGAGGAGCTGCAGAGGACAACCTTGGAGCAAGTAAGAATTTCAAGAATGAAGATCTATCTGAGAAACAAATGACTCGAGTGATCCAAACTTAGGGAACTATCTAACAGGGGATTGAACCTTGGAGATACAGAGAGCACGAGGAGTCAGAAACTCAAAAGGAAACTCAGAACAACATGAGGAAATAAACTGCAGAACACGAGCAATGCTCACAACTTGGAGGGCTAGACTTTATTACATTGGTTGATCATCAGGAGGAGAACGGTCGGCCAGCAGCCGAAGGATGAGGAGATCACAGTCAGGTGTGAGAGCCGCAAAGCGCCAGCCATGCTCATCCTCCTGCAGTCTCTTTCTGATGGTACAGACATGTGCATTACATCAGTAGTAGCAGGGAGCTGCTGTAGATCCAGTTCTGACATTTTAGTGTTTTGGAGGTTTCTTTAGAGATCTTGCAGTCAGTTCTTGAGGTGAACTCGCTTGCATGGCCAGACCTGGGCGTGTTGGCATTGATTTTGAATATTGTCCAGACAGTGGAACGACTGATATCGAACTCTTTTGAAACCTCCAAATCCCTGACCCATGAACTGCGTCTGTGTACTTCCTGAAGGCCTCTGACAGCTCTTTCAGTCTCAGCATGGTGTTCACTCTCGCTTCCACAGCCAGGATCACCAAAAACTAAAATATCCAAGCAAGCAGCCTTCAAAATCCTGAGTGACCATGTGCTTATCATGGTTATTCAAAGAAATAAAAATAAAGGAAACTCTGCACCTCTATCAATATCCCTGTTTGATTTTAGCCATTTTTGGTAATGATAAATGTGTGGGTGTCCTAATTTATGCCTCACAAGAAACTGTATGTCTTCTTAAAAATTACATTTTAAAAGAAATGCGGTCTTTTCTTCTGCTGTTACTGTTGGAAATCACTTGAAATTGCCATTATTGTTAAAATTAGAATATATGTACATCCCAATATCTAAAAAAACTACAACACACACACACAGAAGCTGTTGTAGGGCGTTATAATTTTCACACAACAGTGCACTGTGCATAAAGAACCAGTTATGTGCAAAAAAAAAATGCACTAAGCTTGAAATTAAATATTTCTGCAAATGCAAATTATTGTAAACTTCTACCAACCGCGATGGAGAAAAAACAAACAAACTAACGTTTCTTGTATGTTTATGATGAGGTATACTCTAATAAAAAAAAAATAGCTAAATTTTGGTTTCATCCAAGTAGTGTTTCTCTTTTTGACGTTGAATGAGCAAGAAGAGCAAACTGTGTGCAGGCTTTGGCTCACAATAGAATCTGTTAAGAGCTGAATCCTGTTTGACTTGTGGTAGTTCTTTAACAGTCTGGACTATGGCTTAGAGGCGATTTGGCCACAGATTGAACAGAAAAGGAAGATTCTACAAAGTCTAACACAATAACCACGGGCAACGAAGCTGAATAAAAGTGGGAGTGCAATATGGCCTCCCACAAAATGATCGACGGTGTAATGAAGGAGCTAATGAGGGGGATCAAGATTGCTGCAGGGCCAATAAATCAACACAACGGTGCCTAAAGTGATACAGGAGCAATCAGTAATACTGGACAGTGTTCATGGAGCAGAGGAGGGGGAGGATGAGTGGGGACAAACGAGGGGGGGGGGGGGGGTCTATTGTGTAATGAAAGTCAATGTCGCTCCGATCATCCTTTTCTGGTTTTGAAAAGAGCAATGTCACTGGGAAATCGGAGCATTTGTTGTCAGAGGTGAAAATAATTTAATGACAGCAGTATTTGTTAATAGGGGCTTCCATTGAAACCACCCTGCAGGTATAATCGATTCCTGTTTGAGGGTCGATGGGGGCTTCGCACTGATCAGCATGTCCTGAGGGGGGGATTCTCCTGCTTAAGCTTTGTGGAGCCAAAGGTCAAACAACGGCACTCCAGTTCAAGCATATCTTCCAGGTAGCAGCCCTCATTTAAAAAGAGTCAGTCCTCATCAGAAAAACAGCTCCACCTCTGCTAATGCTCCCAGATGAATTAGGTAGGAATACCGAGGCAATGACTGGGATCGGGAAATGAGACAGAGAAGAGAGTGGACGTAATTATTTAACTCCAGAAAAGAAGAAGTGCAAATATAGACAATGTTTTGATGATTCACATTTGGTTTGACGTTTTTCTACATCACCATCCCGTTTGGATCTGTGGCATAAACGCAACAGAAACAAACCGTGTTGAGAAGACTGGGCTCAGCTCCACGCTGGGGGGTAAATGGTCTGAACTTGTATTTTAATCAACAAGCTTCAGGCGTACCTTCGGTTGGATCTTTGGCCACTCTTCTGTCTAGAATTGGTAACATTTCTAAGCACAATAAACCTCGCTTTTAAGCACGATGCCTACATTTTTCATTAGGGTTGAGGATGGAGGTCATTCCTGAAGCTTGACGTTAGTTTCACCATTTCCAAAAACAATTTTTCAATCTGGTCCTGTCCTGTTGGAGCAGCCATATGCATAACATTTTTACTTGACTGATCAAAGCTGATAGCTGTGATGTAAAAAAAAAAAAAAAGCTGCTGGAACAAATGCACGAGCGGCTCAGAAGCCTTCGATCCAAAATAGACACCCTCAAACTCGACTGAAATTTGCAGCTGGCCATGTGGACAAGTCAAATGTTTTCTGATTAGGGTCGGAGGAGAAAAAGATTGCATAATTTAGTCTCAATAATAAAAATAATATTTGGAGGAGTCAGAGCTAACCTGTCAAGCAGGATGCTGGAAGCATATTCCTGACGGTCTGTACAGCTGAGGAGGGCGTTACATGTAATAATGCAGTCCTGGATCTACCTAACACTCAAATGTTTTTAAATTCACCTCGAATCAGCAGCCAGGTGGCTGAAACCTGGACTCAACTGGGTGTTTCCACAGTGTGAAACTGGGTTTAGATAGAAGTCCCCTCTTTCTGAGCTGAAACATATTGAGGCAGAGTGATAACATGGCCTTTTGGGTGGACGCAAATTACTATGAGACATTCATCCACATATTAGTGTCTGTGCTTCTGTGTCTAGTTTTGACTGTCTTTGGATTAGAAAAAAAAATCTGCAAAAATGTTATAATATATATTAGTTAATCATAGCAGTTCTACATTGTATAATCAGTGCAACCCCAACAACAAATGGTTGAAATAAACAGTTATAAGGTAAAAAGGAGCATGAGCTTCACGACAACGAGGAGTGCATGAAAACCAGACCTGAACTGCTGAACAGCTCTGCAAACAGACCCTCATAATCACAGAAGAAATCAGTAAGAGAGAGGATGTAAAAATATCAAACCACCAAGATAACTTGGGAATCATTTTTCATTGTTACTAATTGGCTTTAAAAAGCTTTAAATATTCAGGAACTCAAAGCATTTATATGAATCCTGTGCATTGATCCCCCCAGACAAGATCCTCATCATTGTTTTGTTTTTTTGTTTTTTGCAGTGGAACTAAACTTGTTTCAAGCTGTGGTGAGATAGTTGTTTGTTAAATTATCTATTCATGTATTTCAATAGAAATGTTTTCTTCAAACAACAAGCTAAGAGAGATTACAGGACAGCTGCAGACATGGATCTGATCTGGAGGAGACATCAACAGCTCTGAGATGTCGGCAAGGGTCAGCAGCTTTAACGCTCAGGAAGTTATCCATCATTTTTAAATCAAGTTATCCTGCCAGAGGCTGTCCTTAGATGGCACAAGGAGGCTTTAGCATGACAACCGACAACGGGAATCCTTTGAACAGTGCCTGTTTCTTTAAATTCAAACCTATTACAGTTTTAAAGTTTATGTTGTTACAGAAATTACAACTCTTGCATTTTAATTGCCGGTTCGCCCGCGCTTTATGCTCTCAATGTTTGTTTTGTTGCAGTTTTATTTGTTTTGTCCACTATGACGTGTATTGCTACCGGGTCACCCTTGTAAACGAGGGTGTAATACAGGTTTATTAGAATAATTTATGAAGTTTCAAAACATATCAACCTCTTTGATTTGTATGTAGTTTATCATGTCCCATTCTTATTTATGCTATTCTCTCTAACATTTTGCCCAGTATTGTTTGATAGCACAGCTATAAACACCAGGATCAGTGAAGCTGATTTTGTTCTTATCATGCCAAGTGGTTTGAATTACAATACCGACAAATCTGATCACTCATAGCTTCAATGACTAAACAGGTAACATTTGTGTCAAAAGGCTTTTTTGATTACTTCTACATTAAAATCATCAGATAAAAAAAAGAAATCAGAGACAGAATTTTGGGTTTTTATCATCTGTAAACCATCATCATCAAAATGACAAGAAACATGGGTGCGCTGGTGGCATTCCTTAAGGGACAGCTTAGATGCGGAGAAGAAACTTCCTCAGAATGCACAAAGTTGCGATGACAAGTAAAGATGATTATTTTGATTATCATCTTTTATCTTCATAAGCTTGAAAATCCATGATTTTCCGCTTCCTGCTGAGTTACTTACCATCTGATAACCTCCCAATCTACTACACTGCAGGTTTTTCATGTTGCAATGAGGCTCAATGTACTGGAATTATTCTACAATGCTTCTTTGACAAAAAAAAAAAAAAACAAAAAAAAACTTATTTTGATTTCTTTGCAAATGATCAGTGCCTGATTTCATTCTTATTTCCTCCTTGTTTCATATGAAATTGAATTGTATAACCTTTAGTTGAATCAAAATATGTTTAACTGAACTGAACCTTGGTTGATCGGTTTATCACTATGTGCCGGTCTGGATGGGAACGCTCAAACCGATTAAAGATATGCATCATATCAAATCTTGGCACCTTTCTGTCTGAATCACAGGAAAAAAACACACAAATAAACAATAGCATTGCTTATTTTGTTGGTCTGAACAGTTCTCCTGGCAAACAATGAAGTGCTGACTAAACACTACAAGCTCTTAGTTCCAGCCGACTGTGCAGCCTTGTATCATCATCACTCAGCGTGCACCGGACCAACATTAAATATTGATAACAAAATAAGCTAAATCACATGGGAAACGCGGCTAAGAGGGGGGAGCGGGACCTGCCTGTAGTGTAACAGCCCCTCCGGTGTGAAAAGACCTTCAGTGCATACTAATGTCAGCGGAGGCGCCTTACTGTCTCCAAACACGCTGTGGAGAGCTGATGCCCAGGGGACGGATTGGCGCGGTCCAAATCACTCCATGCACGTGCCCCGCTGAGGATTTGCATCCACTGGTGTACTGAGCGATAGCCAAGCTGATACACCTACTTAATGCCATTAAACAGATGCACATCCCCAGTGGCAGAGGCAGAGGCCTGGCTGCCCTTCATCCAAGAGCAAGAGCAAACAGACTCGGTTTGCCCGGTAGCGCGTGTGTGCGCGCAGGCCACAGACCGGGAATAATGACAAGTTATCAGTGTTTGTAGGAAGAACACATTATATCTCACAAAGAGTTCAATTAAACGTCCTCCCCGTGTGTAAAAGATTTATACTTGATGCCCCATCATTTCAATGACAATGGGGGCCATCTCTGCCGGCTTCAGCAGGCAGCTTGCATTGTGTCCCCCCCCCCCCCTCCCCTGTTTGATTTGGGACACAACCGGTGTATTTACATAATCTGAATTAAATGTAAATCAAGCTGTTTCATCTCCCATCTCCCTGGATTTGCAGGGGTTAAAGCGAGCGCTCAGAAACAGCAGCGCTCAGCAGGGGGAGAGGGGCTCCTCATTGTCAGGAAATCTGGACCCTTGAGCCCGGAGCGCCTTCATTTCGCCAACCTCTGCGTTTCTTCAGACTTACCCCAGATGCCCCCTGAAGGAGGCAGAGCAGCCAGTTTGTCTTTAGGATACAGTTCACGTAAATGAGGCAGTTTGGCCGCTAATCCTCGCCTAATTAAGAGGCCGTCTGCCTCTGCGGAATGCTAAGGGACGGAGGGCTCTACCTGTCGAATTATGGGAACAGCTGGAGCAGGCCGCCTGTCAGCAGATCTGCTCCACATTATCATCCAAATACAAATATTTTGGCACTAAAAGTTTAGCCTTCTCCCTGTACTTTATAGTATTCATGCAACATATACAAACAGATATTTTAGCGTTTCAAAATCAAGGTTTATATCGAACAAAAAGAACCATGCTGTCTCCAAGATGGGTTTCATGCTGCGACTGCAACCATAAGATTTTGAGTTTAGATGCTTTGCATCCATTTATCAAAACTATCATCAAATTTACATTAAAATCATTCTGAAATGAATAATTAACACCATGGAGCTGTTGCCAGGGGGACTTAATTAATCAAACTTTAAGAATTAAAAGGTCGCAGTACGTTTCTGTTTAGTGTTTTAATGCAGCATAAAGATTTTTTTTTTCTTTTACCATCGCATCGTGGGATTTTATGCTTTCTAAATATGCATAAAGTCAAAAGGGTTGTTATTGGCCAATGCTGTGACCTACATAGCACCATCAACGATTCTCTGCTCTGTGATCAGCAGCTAATCACGGCTGCCCTAGTTAGGCAGCGTCACAGAGAGCCAGAGTGCCACCAACTGGAGCGTTGGCAGGGAGAGCACACAGTGAGACCCTTAGTATGAATTTAGTGGCTAAAGCAAGCTCTGTTGTTTTATGTCTACTGAAACGTATTTAAACTACAGTTAAATAAATGATATGAACATAAAGTGCAGGCTCTCAGCTTTAATTTGAGAGTACCCACCTCCTAATCAGGGGAATCAATCAATTATTGTTTTATTGCAATCGGGCTTAGTTTGAAAACACGACCTGATGAACAAACACTGCAGCAATGAAAAATATAACTGCCCTCACATTCGGTTTTACACACTTCACTAAACAATATAAGACCATCCAATAAAATGGCAAAAACAACACCACTAAAATCTGATATGTATTTATTAAAAAACTAGGCTTTAATACAAGTCGCATAATATTTGATTGTTCCTATTACTCTTCAGGCATGCAGCTCTGTATCTGCAGCCTAAAGGAAGCAGTTTACACCATTTTAATATGTACCACCTCCTTTTGGAAGGGACCAAAGGCAGTAGCATATTTGACTCAAATGATATTTCTTTGACAGGTAACAGCAAAGCCTTCATTATTTAAATCAAAATCAAGGCAATAAAATGTCTGGAGTGGACTTTCAGTGCTTGCATTTAGAAGATTTGCTATGAAACCACAAGATATGTCAATATAATAGAATACTAGAAGTGGCTTAGCCTGCAGTTTGATATATTGAGCTAAATATATAATGCACTGGTGATCTAAGCAATGCAAAAAAAAAAAAAAAAAAGGCCTAGATGTTCACAACAGTGGCGGATTACGACAGGATCAGCTCCATGGTGAAGAAAAGCCTTTCACAACATCCAGGCAAGAGAAGAAATTACTTGAGGGGGTTAGACATGTCAATATAAAAGTCTCCCACATGATTTTGCTGAAAAAAGGATTTAAAACAATGTGCTGAAGTTCTTGAATAGCATTCTTTGGACTGACGGAGTTAAATTCAATCTCTACAAGCAACATGGCAGGAAATGATGATGATTTGGACATACATGGCTGCCAAAGACCCTCGATAACTGGTGTTTATTGATAATGTTACAGGGCAGAAGCAGCTGGGTGAACACAGAGGTATAGAGAAAAAAACTTCTTGCTTAAGTTCAGCCATGTTCAGTCGGTCACCAAAAAAAACGTATTGTTGCTGAAGACTAAACTTCATACAGCAAGACCCACAATCAAACAGAACAGCCTGGAAAAGCGGGATGAAACTCTTTGGGCAATCTTTGCATGCAAATGAGTTTTAACAAACTGAAACAAAATTATTTCATTTTCACAAATGCCTCTGACCCCTAACACAGGAGAACTGTAGCTCATAACATTTTAAGGCAATATTTTGTTTTCAACCTACTGAATTGAAGTCAAAACTCAGCACTTTATCTTAGTTGTTTCATTTCAGATCCTTAGTGAGAGAACCAAAGTGTCTCTGACTATGTATGCGTGGATCAAGCTGTCATTTAGTGTATGGACGGAAACCTGTTCTGAAAGGTGGCTGAAGTTTGGGAGAACTTTTAGACTTGCTTCCTGAAATGAAAAGGGGAAATTTGCTACATTTCAATGAAAACATGTTGATACCATGACGGCCACTGCTGTTAGGTTAGAAAATGACGCCACCTGCTGTCCAATCCATCCTGGTGCATATGGAATAACACCAGAAGCTAATACCGCTCTCGTTTATTGGTAAAATAAGACTAAATTTTTCTGCAACAAAGTTCCCAGCTTTTGGCAAGAAACCAAATATAAATTTGTGGAACGTTTTCATGCTCACTGTGAAGCAGGGTGGGGGATCTGTGATGCTTTGGGCTCTTCCAAAGGCTCTGGAGACCTTGTTAGAGTAGATGGCCCCATGACTCCTTTTGATATACCAGATTTAAAATAAAAATGTGCTAGCTTCTCCCAGAAAACTAAAAAAATAAAATCTTTCAGCAGAATAGTGATCTAACACATCTGGACAGGGCAACCCAGAAATACCTATCGAGGCACCGGCCACTTGGGAAATAAATCCAAAAGTGTGGATCTCACCAAGACATCAAACTAAATAAACAAAAATATATTTGTAAAAAATATATGAATGATATCGCTGTTAAATATTTAGAATACATGTCTAAAAACAGGATATTTGCTATTGATATGGTTTGTGATTTCCTTTTTCCACTGTTTATAAATGACCTTCCAGTAATGTCTGCTTCAGTCTGTAGTGAGGGTCATGAGCTTCTCTCTTCTTTTGTGGGAAAACCTAAAAGGTTTGTGTGAAATAAAATGGATAATATCTCCCCTTTGCTGTGAGCTCAAGCCTTGCGACATGTTGTAGAAGACGAAACATTTTGTTCTATTAGAAAAATTGGGTTCACATTACCAGCTAATGCTTGAAAACCAATGTTTCTCTATTAATATAATAAATGTAACAACTCTACAGATTATTTCCAATGATTCAGGAAATACTGCAGTCTCCCTGCAAGGATGGGACCATCGGCGCTCTCTAACCTCTAGTTAAACAACCTCTATGATTATATTTTCATATATTCACGTACAAACTATAACTATAAACTATGTAGTTGTAAGTATACAAACAACAAATATGAGACTTAACTTTGCCCACAATAGGCTTGACGTTTGTGAGGGTTCTGTAAATCTTTAACATATAGAGATGTTAATGCATTAAATGTTACAATAATGTAGCTGTTTTTTTTCACACGGGACTGCTGTAAACTATTCACACATTTTAGATCTAAACTCTTTGGACTCCTGCATATTTCATTTGCTTCTTCAACTAATATTCAGCTCAACCAGTAGACGTGTGTTAAGACGTTTGGCAAGGCAAGGCAAATTTATTTGTATACCACATTTCAGTATAAAGACAATGCAAAGCGCTTTACATGATTAAAATATAGGTAAATAAAACAGAATAAAAGCAAGTTGGAATAAAATGTAGAAACAAAATAAAACATGGGAAAATAGAAACTAAAAGCAAATATTAAAAACAGTTGGACTACAAACTTAAACTAATGATGTTTCAGTAAACAGTTTAACCACAACAGTCACAGGCAATCCTAAACAAATGTGTTTTCAATCTTGATTTAAAGGAACTCAGGCTTTCTGCACTTTTACAGTTTTAAGGAAGTTTGTTCCAGATAAGTGGAAGCATAGGAACTACATGCTGCTTCTCCGTGTTTGGTTCTGGTTCTGGTTCTGCAGAGTAGACTGGAGCCAGAAGACCTGAGTGGTCTGGATGGTTGATACACTGATAACAAGTCTGTGATGTATTTAGGTGCTAAGCCATTAGAGGATTTATAGACTAACAGAAGTATTTTAAAGTCTATTCTCTGAGATACAGGGAGCCAGTGTAAGGACTTTAGAACTAGGGGTTATGTGCTCTACTTTCTTAGTCTTGGTGAGGACGCAGGGCAGCAGCGTTCTGGATCAGCTGCATGCTGTCTGATCAACTTTTTAGGCAGACCTGTGAAAACACCGTTGCAGTAATCAATTTGACTAAAAATAAACGCATGAATTAGTTTTTCCAGATCCTGCTGAGACATTAGTCCTTTAATCCTGGAAATGTTCCTCATGTGATAGAAAGATGACCTTGTAATTGTCTTTAGATGCTTTTGGAGGTTCAGGTCTGAGTCCATCACTACAACCAGGTTTCTGGCCTGATCAGTGGTTCCTAGCTGAAGCAGCTGGAGCTGTGTGCTATCATCGCTCCTCTAATGATCTGAAAGTTATTACTTCAGTTTTGTTTTTATTCAATTGAAGAATATTTTGGCACATCCATGGTATTAGTATTTTTAACTTTTACAGTTGAAATTTTAACTGTTTCTAAACGTTGTGCTCTATGAAGGCTAGCTGTCAGATGGTATTTAAAATTACAAAATGCTTTAGCTATTTCATATTTTTATAAATTTTTATTATACATAATATTAATAATACATTTTATGGGAGTCTAAACTTGGCTTACAAGATAAATGGAGCTGAGTGTAATCTGCGTAGCAGTGAAAATGAATTTTACATTTCCAGAAGGTAAATGAAAGTAAATAATGAAAAGTATGGGTCCAAGGATAGGGCCCTGAGTCACATTGGTTGTGACATATGGAATTGCAATTTTAAGCTTCATTACGTTTTTTTTTTTTTGTTTTTTGGCCGGATACTAAAGCTGCTGCTAGTTGTCATTTTTTCCTTTTCACAACTTTTGCAAACAATTTATTCCTGATAGCAAACCTTTAACACAACATCAGCAGGTTTTCATCAAACCTAGAAGAGAATGTCCTTTTTTTTTTTTTACATAATGCAACTTTTAAATAAGTGTGCTAAATTAAGTAATTGGACTACATTACTCAGAAGCAAAAACGTATTGTCCATTGGCACCAAAAGAGGTTTTCCAAAAAGTCCAGAATGGGTCCAAGAAGATATTTAATTTGCCATTTTAAGCCACTAGAAGAATAAAACCCTAGTAGTGGAACAATCTGTGTCAGAATGTCTGTCATAGGGCTGACAGTTCAGGCAAGAAACTAAGACTGATTGTCCACAAGGTGGCAGTGTACACCACAGTAAATATCCGCTTGAATCACTGCTTAAGAGCAGCAACCCAACTGCTTTAGATAGTGTGTTTTTTTATACCAATGCCATAATGACGGCCTGTTCAGGTTCATTATAAAATCAAATAAATAAATCAGAAGATTTCATTCACACCAACTTCTTCCCATTTTCACACCAACTCAAAGAGGAGCATCAAATGGAAGCAGGATGACTTTTAAAAGTTATTAAAAGATTTATTACAACACTTTATCAGTTGATTTTTTTTTTTTTAACAGAACCTTCACATTACAATTACACTGTCGACACAGTATCACGCCCCGTTTGTAGCCGTTAAGCCCAGGGGGGAAAAAAACAAAAACAAAACAAAAATCACAAAAGCTTCCGCAAGTCAAGTTGTAATAACTTGTTTTATATTATTTTCTTAATGAGACATAAACGGTAAAATTCTCGCAGAGAATTATCTCATGCAGATAGCACATAACAATAAAACCTTAAAAATCACATTTTCAGAAAACAATGTGTTAGCCGTTTATAAAACTACACAGTAGTAAGCCAGTACAGACTAAGAGGGGGAAAGGCAAACTGACTTTTAAAGTGGAAATTTTGCTTCTTTACATTTACTTCAACGATTGCAATGCTCCAGGAGCCTCAGCTGTAGTGTAACTAATGTTGATGTGATACCAGTCCACATCTGAATGACATTCATTTTACATAAGAGTCAACAAGAAGTGTTTCCTAAGTTGTCAGTTCTAACAACTAATGGAGCTGAGCTACTAAAGCTGTACAATCCTATCAAACCAAACATTAAGAAGGATCACACGTGATTCATCAATAATTTTTTTACAATGTTTCCTAAAAATGTTCTTGTTCATGGAAAGCTTAATATTCTGAGGTGTTTTGCATTAGACGCTTAAGCCATAGAGTCACTAGGAAAGCAAACACAGTTTAAAAAGCAGGAAAATCTCTACAGAGCAAACATGTTCATGGGACCTTTTAAATCTGGGAGAACTGCAATCAACCCAGGTTTAATCTGCATTAAAAAAAATGTACAGAAGGTATTTATGCAAAACACATTAATGGCACTGAATAACATCACCATGAACCGAGGAATGAAAAAAAAAAAGTTACTGCAATCCTACAATCACTGCTTCAGGGACAATCAGACTTACAGATGGAATGTTAATGAGAAAACACACAGATCTAAGCAGCTCACCTCCATCAGACTATTTTACATGCAGAGGTGAGCTCAAACATTCAGACTTGCACTACGCCACTACGGCTGGTCTCAGCCAAACTCAGCTATGTGTCAGCATTCAAAAACCTACTTCTAAAAAGCTGCCGGTGCTCAACACACTCTTGAAAAGTAAACCCGTCATCTCTTAAATATGTGCAAAATGGTCAAAGAATAGAAACAAAAAAAAAATTTTTTAAACAAAGAAAGTGCATATAAATTAAGATAAATGAGCAACAAAGCACTTTGGTAAACTTATTGATGGACAGACTGACTTCCTTCGAACAAAAAAAAAAAAAAAAAACATACAGCAGGTAAAATAAGTGTTGAACACCTTAACAGTTTTTCCAATGGGGCTGTTGACATGAAATTCACACCATATGTCGGTAAGAACCAACATACTCCACACAGAAAAAAATCTAAACAACAATCTCAATAAATTAGCCTATATTTAATAGGTTGTGATGAAAGTAAATAATAATTGAACAAAGATTTGCAAAAAGCCATAGAAATCCAAGAAAACATCTGAAATATGCCACTATTTGGAAACTAATCCTCCGTATCAGTATTAACAGTATCAACATCAGCAGGTTTACTCCTATTTAATAGTCTTTATAAAAGCTTTCCATTACCAAGCTATTGCAAATAAGCCTCTGAAGCAGTAGTGGGCATATTCCCGCTAGTCCCCAAACAAATAATTGGGGAACTAGTCGTTCAGTGGATTAGCGTTCTTGCTAACTTTGGAAGCTGTTAGCGGACCAGTAACAGAGCTGTGTAGCCTCACGCAACGAGCGTGACACGCAGACAATTCACAAATGAATGAAGGTGCTTTATAGGCTTACTACGCATGTGTAACAACTCTAACAGCCGGTGGTGAAATCCGCAACATATTTAGTTAAAAAGTCTGTTGGTAGAGGGGAAAACGGACCTCCAGAAATGCTAATTTCTGCACTGTTTTTTAAGAAGCACAGAGGGCTAGAACACCATCAAATGATACCACCGCTGCATAAATGTTACATTTTAAAGTAATTTATCCTGAGTTAAAACTAGCCCCTAAAACATGCAGCGATACGCGTGTCATACACCCCGTTTGTACTTCTGGTATCTTTGGTCAGAAGACATGTGGCACGAACTGACAGTCATCAGTTAGCTTTAGCTTCAGCTAGTTTCCTTATTTATCCAGCTGTTTAGCGGTAGTAAAGTTAATATTTTTTCCGTGGAATACGTGTTAGTAGCATTTCCGCCGTAAAACATCTGATGGTATTTCAGTGGCCAAAGTGTTAAACCTTTCGTCTTTAGTTGGACGTAAAAGAGATCCCTAGCCAACTCCTATCAGGATAGCTTGGGAAAAGGCTGAAATATTCCATCATAAACTACGGAAGATTTCCGACAGATTAGCAACAGAATGCAAGATAAGTTGGTTCTTGCATTCACAGAGAGCTTTAGCACTTTTCCTCTTTTTCCAAAAGTAAAAGTAATCCACTCGACCACAAGGGTCTGTATTCACACACACTGCGCAAGACTCCACAGCTGAAGAAAAAAATATTCAGAAGGTCATTTAAAATTTACGGCAGAACATCTGAGCAAGTTGATGAAACTCTGGGAGAATACAGTCAGTTCAGTTGAGACTGAATTTAAACTGAATGAAATACACACCATGCTCCTACATGCCACCCTGAAAACACCACATCAGAAGTGAGGTTTGAAAGTGGAAACTTCATAGTTTGGGGTGTTTTCTTCATATGGTCCAGGCAGACATAACAGAATCAAAGTAGGGGGGAATGAAAAACTGTACTAACATATTTCTGATAAGAATCTGAAGACGGAAGTGGCATATTTCAGCAAGACAATGACTCAAAACACACAGCTAAGGAAGCTCTTAAATTGTTACAGAGAAATACAATAAAGCTTCTACAATAGTCCAGACAGGAATATAACATAGTCTGTGAAAAGATCTGAAGATCAGAGTCGTACAAGACGATGTGGAAAAATGGGTAATAAATCCCACCTGAGTAACGAAGAGATAAAGTTGTCATTACCAAAAATGCTTCTCTGCTGAGTACTTAAAACATTTACAATAGAACAACCAATGCTAATTATTTGTGTCTTTCCACTCTATTGTCACATCATTTTTTAGAACTAATTTGTGTTGAATTATTATTGGGTTGTAACCTACATCTGGTGTTTCATCTCAACAACCCCTCTCAAAATATAATAGCTGAGAAATGTTAAGTTAAAGAGCTTTTTACCTGCTGTAGTGCGATAAACAAGTACAACAAACAATACTGTTAAAAGCCACTTTTTTTTTTTTTTTTTTTACATGTTACACCTAAAGTGCCTTTCTTTTGTAAAGAGAAAACATTGCATTTTTAAAAGCATAGCCTATCAAGTACAAAATTTTACCAAACATTAATCCAAACAATCAAGAATAAATTAAAAACTGTATGGTCCATGACTGAAGTGGAGAGAGAATCTCCTTCCTCTGTTTGTCAGAAAAAGATTTGAGAGCCAACAGCACTCCAGTGTGGGACGCTCCGGTCGGGGTTTGGCTTGATCAGCTCCCTGAAGGCTGGGACCGGGTGCCGGCCCGCCGCGGTTGGCTCTCCTCTGTGCTCTGCGTTGATGCGGCCGAAGCGGCGCTGGCTGGGGCGGACACTGCCGGGGTCGTGGAGGACGAGGAGGAGGAGCTGACCCCGTTGGAGGTGCTGACCGAGCTGTGCTGGATGGCCTCGTTCTGGGGGCTGCTGGGGACGGACATCTCCTCGCAGCTCTCGTCTTTGTCGGAGACTGTAAAGGCATCGGAAAATATCCTGTCACCACGCTCAACATGCTCGAATCACTGTTTACTTAAATTAGACTCTAGCAGCTACAACCCAGAAGGCTTGGGATGGAATCTGCAGCCGGAGCCTAATCACATGCAAAACAGCTATCTGCATGTGGAGTATGCAAAGCATTTCATTAATCCCCATAATGCTACTTCTGCACCCCTTTCCTTTAATTAACGCTCCAATGTCAATTTAAACCTACATCATGAGGGCGCATTACATTCTGGGGCATGTGGCAGTGTTTCCCATCCCTAACTGCATTCTCATTTGTTTCTTGTTACCTTGCCAACTACTGCAGCGACAGATGATTACAGCACCTGATTTTAATGATGCTCACACTGGAGAGTAGGGAAGACTTGGAGTCGAAATGCCACCAGCTGTTAGGCAGTTGCCTTGAATTAATTGGATCCTGATGGAAAAAAAAGAGACTCCACTCTCATGCTCTGTTTCATACAGGAATAAGGAGCACAATGATAATTAATATGGCTAATGATATGAAGTCACTTGTTATGGCTCTCTGTAATTAATGACTGGGTCTCTGAGAATTTTAAAAGATTTCAACAAAAGAAGAGGCTTCAGTTTTCAGCCCTTTTTTTTTTTCTCCCCCTGTTTCAGGAGGTTAACTCCAGAATAAATTAGCCTGGTGAGTTTGTTTCATGTTCAAGTGAACATCATTACTTCTAACAACACTGAGTGGTGGCCAGCGGATTAATCGCAATACTCTAAATTTCTGCTTTCCGGGGCAGGCAGAGCTTCTTTCCGCTCTCCTGGTTCTTTTTTTTGAAGCGGGCCTTCGCTGTAAACAGATGGACAGCTCGCCGTGCCAAAGCCAAGCCATGTCCTGGCTTGTTTGTGGGGCAGTCTGGGCTTTTCCCTTCCACCTGCCACGGCTACGCCTGGGCAGGACGATGAAGGGTATTACAGGGTCCGGAGGGCGGAGCGGCCTTATGGGATTTGTAACAGGGAAAACATAGAGCTTGATGAGGTCTTTAGTGGATTGGTCAGAGTTTAAGCAAAAGGCTTTACTAATTAGCAACATAGATTACCACAGTGACTCCCAACCATGGGGTTCCCCGTGAATTGGCGTACAGTGCCCTGCAAAAGTAATCCTACCCATGAGGCTTTTCCACAATTTGTCATTGATCATACAGATTTAGGTCTGGACTTTGACTAGGCCATTCTCACACATGAATATGGATCTGAAGCACTCCATAGTAGCTCTACCTGTATGTTTTGGGTTGTTGCCTTGTTGGAACGTCATGTTTCTCTATGTGTTCAGTCTTTCCTATAATATGTTTTTCTCCTGGATTGCCTGGATTAGGATTAGGCTCCCATCAACTCTAACCAGCTTCCCTGTCCCTGTGAAAGGAAAGCATGTCCACTACTACATTTAACACTGGAGACGGTTTGTTCAGGTTGAACAGAGTGTTCATATAATATTTTGCACGCAGGCCAAATAGGTCAAGTTGGGTCCTATTTGACCGAAGCACATTTCTGCATGTTTGCACTGTCACCTGCATGCCTTATCCAAAGTGTAAATGAGACTTCTGATACCTTTTCTCAAAACAGGGGCTTCCCCTCGTCCTTTAAGGCAAGATCGGTGGATCTTTAGATCCTCCAACATTACTCTGTTCACTTCAAAAACTAAATCTTGCCGTATACAGTAATGCATTTAGGGGCTTCCTCCGAAAATGATATAAAAAAAGTGTGCCAAGTTTCTCTTAAGAAAGGAAATATGACCATAATTTTATGCTGATGTCACTAAAAGAGATATCTACCCCAAACCAAATGAGCCTTCAACAGCCTGCCCCCAGCCTGGAGTCCTGTATCCCACAGGAAGTGTGTCTGTGTGAAGCTGGCAATAAGAGCTACATAACGAACAGGGCAGCTTGGCGGACACTCCACAACGAAAATGTTTCTACAGACTTGACAAGCCTGCTGCTTTAATGGACTCATTTTAGTGGCAATCGCTGTCAATACCAGTCAGGTGATGTGTTTGGGGTTACAGTGCAGAGGGGGTGTGTTGCGTTCTTTCTGCAGGGTGGCTCATTTGTGAGGGGAGGTGAGTTATGATCACAAACTCAAAATGACAGAGGCTCTATCTGAGGAAAACGAAGAAAAATAGGTGAAATGATTCTAAATGAGACTGTGTTATGACGCTCTGCAGAGCGAGCTGACAGCCAGAAATTTAAATTGAGAGCCTCCAAAACAGAACTACCATTAAGTCTTGATAAAGATGATCACTGTAAGATGAAAACATTAGGGATAAAAAAAAAAAAGAAAAGTTTAATTACCACATACAGGTGCAACAAAAAAAACAACACACCCCGCTTGAAGAGCACAGCTATTTAACGTCATGTCGCAAATGTTCGTCTAGGCTCCAGAAAGACATTTCACAGGCCAGCTGTGGCCTCTGAATGGATGGACACAGCAGCACGACCCAAAAAGATCTCAAGTTGGGCAAAGTTTCACCCGAACAAGAAAAATAGAGCCTCCCACGTCGATGGTTCTTCCTGCTAAGACGTGTCCTTAGCTGGAGCTCGTTTTAGACGCGTTTCACATGCTGCCTGAGGCCGAGAATAATGGAGCATTACTCACTGTGATAGCCAGCCTTCTTCTGCATGACGGTTACAGGGCAATCTTTATGAGCCAGAAGAAGCTGCTTCAGCTGCGCCACTTCGTTTCTCAGCAGGGTGACTTCGTTCTTGGGCAAAGAAGAGACACACGACAGTCACAGACATGGTCTCTCTTCCCACCACAACAGGATCAGATTTGGTTCCTTCAGACAACATTTCTCTGGAAATATATGACATTTTTAAATGTAAAAAAAAAAAACAACAACAAACAAAAAAAGCATCAAAGACAAATTTTCGATAAAGATGAACCCAGAAATGTTTGGCCCTGACCGGTGCCTGCCAGACTGTTAATTCAAAAATAAGATTTTCTTTAAATCACTGAATGCAACATACTAATCGCTACCAGGCTGCACTGACTACAGCACTCCTTGGTGTGGTAAGCAGTTTCACTACCGGAGAGGTATTTACAACTCAACTCAGAGGCAGTCAAGTCAAATTTATTTATAAAGCCCATTTAATAACAACAGGTAGTTACCAAAGTGCAGAACAATTAAAGGCAAAGATTAAAGCCATACTATTTTTGAGTGGTGCTCCCCCTACTGGACCTTTTGAAAATAGCATTGTCGTAAACACCCAGGCCCCTCAGCCAACACAGTTTTTATATTCCCCTCTACCCACAATCTTTTATTTAAAACACTGCTTTATCTTTTATTATATTCTAAAGCATTAATCAGACAAATATTTAACTTTATGTTGAAATAAACCAAATTCATTGATGACAAATACCATTTGTGTAATTTAGTAAAACATTTTCCAACACTAAACCGTAACTTTCTGAGCAAAGCTTGAATCAATTTATTTGTAGATGATAATAATAATAATAATAATAATAATAATAATAATAATAATAATAATAATAATAATAATAATAATAATAATATTAAATATTAATTATTTCTCATAGCGGAATGTCAGCAGGAGCTGCAAAGCAATGTGCGGCGAGAGAAAGGCGTTCTCTCTCGGGACACTGAGCCAAGACTCCCCTGGTCAGCTGAAAGCCAGCGGGGGTCTAAAATTTGCTACATACTCCATGAGAACAAATAATTTTTTTCCTCATAGTTGGGGTGGGAAGAATACGAAAAAAGTTCGAACTGGTTCTGTCTATACATAGCGGAGAACGGTCAGGACTGCGCGACTGCAGTTCCACAGACGAGTGAAACATTTCCGTTTCTCCACCCTAAATACGCCGATCTAAATCCTGTCCAATCACAGTACTTAGGTGGTCACCCCTTGAGAAAAAAAATTCAGCTCAAACGTGAAAAAATTACGGCATTTGCTGCGGGAACAAGACAAATTGTCTCTGTTCTCTTGGAGTATGTTGCAGCCTTAAGGGCAATCGGCCGGGAGAGAGACGTTCTCTCACGGCGTGGTGAGCCTCGCCGCCCGGCGGGCTGGAGGCTGGCACGTCTGAGCAATTTTTAAATCAAGCGATATCTCAACAAACCGAGCAGATATTTCTGTTTAACAAAGCTAACTCCTTGCCTGAAAACCTTTTAAAAGTTACTTTTATGCCACGGAAAGCGTAATATATCCAACTTTGTTCATAGCTCTTACTCCCCTCCACCATTGCCGTTTCCGGTTAAAAAATTCTCTTCAACCCACAATGAATCATGGGATAGGATTAGCAATGAAGGATACACAGACCCTTCCTTCAAAATCGGGGAAAAGGACATTTGTTGGCCGCATTTGAAGGATTTGTGAATTAGGACAGCCTTCGCCGCTGCGCTGTGACGTATTCGGCCAACAAATACATCCTTCGAAGGATGAAGCCCCTGAATTGAGACACAGGCTTGGTAACACTGTTATTTATACTATTGGCCTTCCATTGGGCTGGATAAAACCAGTGAAAGGATAAAACCAGTGAAAAGTGGTCAAACCTATAAACTCCAGTTCATTCCAGAGGAAGAACAAAGACGTAAGAGGCCATTTTATAGGAAACAGGGAGAGATTTTTAGAAAGTAATAGGAAGGCAGAACAGAGTACAGAGTTACTTAGTTTTAATTTCTTAATTTTATCCCTTTCAACTTATGCCTAAAAAGGAACATGTTGGATTTAGAAATGTTGTCCCCTTGTGGAGTTTAGGCACAGATCTACGTTCTCTAGGGAATAAACACAGAGACTGATGACTTAACGCTAATCGCTAAGATGCTAAAGAAAATTTTAAACACCGTCAGCAGCTTATCTTTGTTTCAAAACACTTGTTGAACCACAATTTATATCTGTCATGATTGTCTTTGCTCCTAATATCATAATTCACAGCAGAAAGGTTCGAGTGTGTATTTTAAATATTGTTCAGTTTATCCTCTTATAATGCAGCTCTCAGGAAGGAAATCTCAATAGGTCAAAAATTTGTATCAGCAGGTCGAGGCTTCACATCTGGATTTCACGAATCGGACACACATTTCAATGCATCTCCGTTTTTCTGCATTACATTATTTAAAATACTAAGGCAGCTCCCAAGCAGGGGAATGCTTTCCCTGTGTGAACTTTGGCCACACAGGTAAATCATACCATTTAAACTAATGAAACGAGTGCGTTTCGGATCAGCTTCTTAGGCTAGCTTGACCGAACCAATAAAAACAGAAACGGGCAGATATTTGGTTTGGATGTGGCTGCAATCTGCAACTTATGACACTAGATGTCACCCATGATCGTGCTCATTAGCACAAGCAAAGCCTCTCTCTCTCACCCGGGCAGCACACACACACACGACACAACATGTACACACAAATCCAGCACATTTCTGCCTTTTGTTTCTTCCTGTAGGAATAGGCACATTTTTTTAAGAGCTAATGACGAAATCATAGTATTACACATTCAGGACCCCATTTGTTCTTTAGTACAGAGCATTATTCTGGGGAACTTGCACCACCCCCCCCCCCCAGAGAAACGACAAACACAAAAAAGGGGGAAACAACATAATAAATTAATAGAGGATAAAGTATAAAACACTGCTTGCTGCACAATAATTATGGGCCTTCACTGGCTACCAACCAGCACATTTGTCAGAGGTGAGCTGTTAGGGTTGTCAGTACAACTTCGCAGCGGCTGCAGAGATTTACACTCCTGTGTCGTTACAGCTCCCAGGAGAGCTGGGGATTTCTGCATGTCGTAAAAGAGAGCCACATTACGCTGAAGGTGACTTTAACTGGATTTAGAGCGGCCGGGGGCTCACGCAACAACCAGTGGCAGATTTAAGCTCCTTCTCTTCTCCTTTAAAAGGACTACGAGTGGCTTAATCTATTAGTCTAAAAGCAGCCAATTTATCTGATTCCATCTGGTTGGTTTTGCCGGTGCTGGCAGGGCTGAGCTATTGTAAGCCAGATTAAAAACACAGCTGGAAGAAGCATATGCATCATGTGCAGCCAGTACAATATTCAGGGTGCTTCCAGCATGTCTGCTGCCATTTAAAGCTAATATAAACACAGACGGGCTCTTTTTGAACGCTCCTTCCAATTTATCACGGCAATAAACTTTTGGCTAAAAAACAGTGACATCAGGAGCATGACAGCAGATCTGCCGCTTCCTCGAAAGGAACATTTACGTTAAATTGCGCCACGGCTGCATGTTAAAGTAAACTAAGCTGGACAATGGAGAGTTAAAACTTGCGTCTAACTTAATCGAAAGTGAGCAAAAGGCCGGGTGTAACGCTGGGAGCCCTGTGAGCTGTCTGCTCTGACACCTCATTAAGAAGCCAGTTAAGGATGATGTTAAAATAATTGTGCATCATTAGAGGCAGTTTCGCTGATCAGCTGGGCCATGTCAGCATGTTTTCCTTTTCTCGTTTTTCTTTTCTTTTTTTTACAAATACCGCTCTGCTGATTAATGCTTCGATATAAAGTCGTCTTATATCCTCTCCCACATGCGGTTTCTTCTGTCCATACCTCCTCTCACTCATCTCTGCCATGCCTTTGATCTCCCCTGATTTAAATGCAATTTATTTTGCGTATCCCCTCCTCCATCCTTTACATCTTGCTCGGCTTTTATTAGGAAAAAAAAAAAAAAAAAGACGGTAAGCAAGTAAACACCACATCTCATTTAATTGTGTGGAACGCCGACGTGCCGCACCCCCGGCTCACACTTATCAACAGAGACAGCAAATACATGAACTGTTTCGAACTTGTCAGCATCAGATCCTAATTGCTTCCTGCGAAATGAAGGTTCAAAAAGACACCTTTTCCCTGGGAGATTTTTGGGGCCATTCAGTAAACTGCCGAGACAGAAGCGGCGACACGCTTGTGTGCGGCTGACATCTGGAGGATACATCTTTATTGACGGGGACGTATCGACGTAAAGGGCTCACACTCTACTGCTGTCACACGGCAGCTCGGCTTAATCGGCTTTAACGACTTCATCACAGCAGAAGAGAAAAGCGTGTCTAACATTGCTAAATGATAAACACACACACACACATATTTACGCATCTCAGTGCAAAGACAAATAAAAACTTAGTAAAAGTGAACAGGTTGTTGCGTGCAAAAGGTGGGTGGGAAATCACCTGTAGTTGGGTATTCATGGAGCCGAGGTCCTCGGCCTTCTTTTCCAGAGACTGGACCCACACTTTCCTCTTCTGTCGACAGCGAGAAGCCGCCGCCCGGTTACGCTCCAGGAACTTGCGCCTCTTCTCATCGGGGTCTTCGCTTGTGGTCCTGCGTCGCCTGCCCCCCGTGGCTGGAGGGTTTGGTGCAGGAGGAGCAGGGGAGGCCTGAAAGAGGAGGTTGGGTAGAACGTACATGCATGTAGCTCAAAAGAACGGCAAATGACGTACACACTACAGTTAAGGTAATATTTACACTTTTTAAATAGCTATGCTTAAGCAATAATTAAATTGGCTATACCCAGATGATGCTAATATCAAACCAAGTGAATGTCAAAAACATTCCACAAAACATATAAATTACAATCAACTGTTAAATGTAGTCTTTCATGGTCTAATAATACAAAACTGAATTAAACACCGCTAAAACTGATGTAAAAATAAGTAAAATGTTCTTAAAATGTGTGTTTTTTGTCCTAGATTTGAGCAGGTAAATAAGACGATCTGCCAATGGAATGAGTATTTTGACCCCTATAATAAGATAATTAGATATACTGCACTTAAAATAGGAAAAATGTATCTCCATCTTATTTCAAGTGCAAAAATCTGGCAGATCATCTTATTTACGTGCTCAAATCAAGGAAAAAGACACACATTTTAAGAAAACGTTACTTATTTTTAGTTCCGTTTTTGTAGTGAAGGCACAGCTCAATAAAAAAAAAAATTATTTTCAGGATGAAAGCTGGGATGTTGACATGAAAACTTACGGGTGTTTCTGTGGTGGAGGTGGCTGGCTGCTGAAGGGAATGGGTGGATGCTTCCTCGGTTGTAGGCAGTTGAGGAGCGGGCGTTAAGATGGCGGCCGGGGCTGGGGTGGGGTTCGGGGTCGGAGCAGGGGAAGCGGGATTAACGGTGTGGGTTACAGCACTGCTCTGGACCTCGCCGCCATCTCCATTGGTTACCTGAGGAAGCTGCTGGCTTAATGTGGCTTTCAGTTTCTGTCAACAGAAGAGGACGGCGGCTGTCATTGAACAACTTAAAAAACAAAAATAACACTTGTTTAAAGCGAGAAGTGGTCTGCAACAATCTATGAGCCCAGAATTATTCATACCCCTGTCATATTTAGAATTTATTTCCTAGAATTTTAAATTATTTTCATTCAACCAGGAAGTTGGTTTCTGACAGGAAATGTGACAGGCATCTCTGAAAAGATTAAAAACATGCAAGAGGATCAATTTTAAGAAAAAGTGATTTCATTTGTTCCTGTTTACACTTTAGATATAATAGCACATGCTGAAATGTACTTATGCCATTCTCATTAATCAATACAAATTATTTTATTGGCATTACAGCCATCAAATCCTTGTTTTAATGCTGACCAGCTTCTAGAATGATCCTCCTGGTCTTTAGACAGTTTATCTTTAAAGATGAGCTTTAAGGTTGGAACGCCTCTCCTCCATCACCTTACTCTTTATAGAGTCCCTTCAAAACATTAATATCACTTCCAGTCAGAGGAAACATGTTGTTACAATTAAAAGGTTAGGCTTAAACCTAAATCTGCCAAAAGGATGAAGAATTCAGAGCTCTGCTGTAGGTAAATTAACTTTACACTTCAATGTAAAAACAACATCTTTAAAACCATATGTCACTAAAGGCAACATTTGACTTCCTGTGATTTAAAGAGGCATCTTTAATATCACGTAAAGCTCAAGCTGCAAACTTTATACCAGTGTATGTTTAATAACGTGCTGCTGCACTGATTTCAGGCTGTTTGAGTTGTCTAACAGGCTCAACGGACCAACAACCCTGACTAGGGTCCAGTTCTAGAAATCTGTGGTGCTGAAGCCCGTTTACAGGCCAGGTAAAAGTTTTGTCTTCAAACACACCCGCCTCTTCTCCTCATAGAGTTAAACTCTTGAGTCAAGAGAAAAACGTTTAAATGGGTCCTCAGGTTGAGGTTGTCATTTTCCTTGGAGAACAGAGTAAAAGAGAACTTAGTCTTAATGTTAAACTAATGGTTTTTTTTGTTTGTTTTATCATCAAGATACAGTAAAACAAAACAAAAACTACAGTAAAACTATAATTAATTCTAAGTTGGACAAATCGAGCTAACAGTCATTTTGATTTAAACTAAATTCAAGCTTCATGGCTGGTCAAAGTTATCAAGAATCGGTCGGAGTGGCAACGCTCCCAAAAATGGTAAAAACTCACCAATGGGAATATTGTGATCAAATTAAAGCTCCATCAGAATTAAATTGTATTCAGAATGAGACAGGTCCAGCATCCAGCTAAACACTTTATTGGAATGACATATACCAGTGGACATAGATTTTCTATTTTTACCCTCTAAATTCATTGTTGTTGTTTTTCTTTTTGCAGGTAAAACAAAACATGTCTTATGTACAACTGTGCATGTGACATGTACACTAATCCTAATTTAGATTAAGACTGACTGCCTTATGTCTCGCACCCTGTAGTGCAGGGAGACCACTAGCATGTGTTGCTAAGTCTTTAGCTTCATTAGCGAGTGCAGCAACATCTCGATGGTCAGAAGACACAGAGCAAACACACTTCTGCAATTGTGTAGTTATTGTTCACCTGCTGTAGTAATTGTTTGTTTATGATTGTTCAATAACGTTTGAAAAAAAAAAAAAACTTCTGATTTTTCTTCCACACTGACGGAAGCACAACTTATGGGGTTTTTGGGTAAATTTGAGATCTGTGCCAGTCAGAGTGCTTCTATTCTAAATGAGGCCTGGTACATATAAACTTACGCCATGATCTGATATCTAGTGTCACACCATATTTATCTCCAATAGAAACCAGAAATTGTGGATCAGTAATTGAAAGATTCAGAGATAAAAAAAGAGAAAAGTCTGATAAATGCTTCAGTTACATTTAGATTGCAGTAAATAATTAGTGGGTTCCACTAATAACGATTCAGTCATTTCCTCGTGTGGGATTTGTTCCACACATAGTTGGACAGATTAAATATATACTTTTATAGAGTTAGATTATGATCCTGCAATAAAAATGCATTCATTTTAGGTGCTGCTGTGGAAGAAATTACAGAGGGTGCTGTGAATAAGTAAAGTTTGGAAAACTATTATAGATACTAGTTTTTATGTTATACCACGCCTTACAGACTGGTTATGTATTTAAAAAAGGGACAAAGCACATTTATGACCACATTGACGTAAAAATGCCATAATTAGCCAAAAGGCTACCGTCTACCTGTAGTACATGTTCTCACAGAAAGCTGAGCTGGAAAAGTTGGAGTAAAAACTGTAAAAGCTGAACTAGTGTTGTGAGAAGATCTTACAACCTTGTGTCAGTGTAGGTTTAGCACTAGCTGAAGAAACACAGAGGCCAGCCAAAAGTCCTGACGTTATTACTGAGAACATTTACAAGATACTGTAAAATATCAGATTTTTACAACCCATTTGACTAAATTTAGTGTAGAGGAATAAATATTACATTTCCCTCAGATGTTGAGAAAAAAAAATATATAGCAACCGGATTATCGTCTTTATAACCCTACTGATTTATGTTACTGCAGCTAAAGAGTCTACAAGCTAGTAAATTATGTGTATTGTGTGCTGAATTACACACTGCTTCTGTATTTAGCCTTAGCTATTAAATAAAAAATAAAAAAAACAGGAGGTATCTTAACTGTTGTTAGCTGAAATGATTGTTACCAAAAGACTTGTTAAAGACCTTATATTTCTCCTTTTTACCATGACTTGTCAGGCTCCTCACAATTAGATTAGCGTGCTTCGTGCTGTGATCTTTTACATCAACGTCCAGCATCTATTCGCGGGAACTCTTCCTCTACAGATCGGTGTGTGAAATTCACAGGTCAATTTTCTTCAGCTCCGAACCTTTCAGCAAACAAGGTGAAAGTGAATGAGGCTCGCCGAGCAATAACAAAGTGAGGGAGAATACATTTACATGGCAAAACAGAGCGCCGCATTATTCTAACAGCTACCTTTGCCAGACCAATCTATCTACCAAATTAGTTTATCGTGTAATACCCTTCCAGAAGCTCTTCTGGCAGAAACAAGATATTATTCTCCTGGAATGGTCTGCAGAATGAGGGAAAAGCCAGTCAGATCCATATTTCATCTCTGCCATGGAAACCTCATCAGTGTAATAACCCTCCATCTCATGGGTGTTATTCAACCATCTGCTACTATATTACTTATCTTTATTTTGCAACTAATTAACAGCATAATCTTCTAAATTCAGCAAGTTAATTATCATTATTGTGGTCTTTGCAGCATCATCAGTCCTTGTAAAGTGCCGTCTACTCCCCTCCTCACGAGAGGCGGGTGGGGGGTGGGGGAGCGGGCAGGTTGAGCTGGGGGTCTGTTTTTCTTGATGCAGGCTCATTAGGTGTTTGCTGATGAGCCGAGTGTGAGGTGGGAGGCGCTGCTAGAGAACAGGGAGGGGAAGGGGGATGCAGGTCAGGCAGGATTCTGCTGAACAAAAGGTTCCATGCAGGGTGAGGCTGACTTAATGTGCCTTGCTGAGCGTTTGCCAGGATGCCCCCAGCTGGCTTTCGTTCATCGCCCCCCCCCCCCAATCAGGTTAGCCCTGGTGACGGCGTGCT
Organism: Fundulus heteroclitus; assembly: GCF_011125445.2. Classification (NCBI taxonomy): domain Eukaryota; kingdom Metazoa; phylum Chordata; class Actinopteri; order Cyprinodontiformes; family Fundulidae; genus Fundulus; species Fundulus heteroclitus. The sequence goes on from NC_046367.1 coordinate 26,244,348, forward strand.
GCGCAAAACGATGTCTCGGCGTTTGTCATCTCTGCACCGTGTGATCTTGAATAACTCCCTGTCCCTCCCGTTATAACTCCCCACCACTCAGGATCAATCCCTCCCATTCAACGCGCGCGCCTTTTTACGGTTTAGCCGCTAATTTCCACAGGCAGGGCACGCTGTGAACACTTACACGATGTTCACAGGTTCTGTGATCCGTGCTTCATCACGTTGCCACTGATCTCCCACACACACTCTTCACACCAGTGGGCTTTAACCATCACTTCTATTGTATAGGACAACCCGACCACTGCGATGGTCCTCACCCCTTAGAGGGCCACTCAGACAGGTTTTGTTTATTTTATACATAATTTTATTTCCAGATGTCCACATTTTTTTTTCAAAATCTCAGAAATATTCTTTCCATGAAGTATAATTGACACCATATTAATATTTTTTTTAAATGTCATAGCTGACAGCAAAATACTGACAGTTGCTTTGGAGCTAGTTTTCTGCGGGTTGTTTGTGTTTGGACAGAAATAAAATTATGCCACAGAAATATTTCCAGTGCAACAATCTGAGCTCATGAAAGAAATTATGTGATGTTGCTCAAAACGGCTTCTTTTTTTTTTTTAATTGCTCAAACAGATTTACGATTACGGAGGTTGCTGGCTGGTACAGTAGTTCAGCCGTCTTGCCATCGTAAAGGTTTTTCTGCTTTGCCTTTTCTCAAACAGGACATCATTTGTCTCATGTTACTTGTATGTAATATTTTAGCTGAATTTGTGTGAGAGTCTGGAGGTTTGCTTTGTCGTGCAACTGTCAAGAACGCATTTACATGAACAGAGGGAAAAGTAAAGGTAAAGGTAGAAAAAAAGCTTTCTCTTTTTAATCAGTAGAGCTATTACTAATTTATTCTTTTATATAAACAATAGTCAAAAATAAGGTTTAAATAAGTTGTATGTACGGAATATGTTTTTGGAAATGGTTTTATCTAAAGATGTTCTGATCAGTAATTTTTGCTCAGTTTCTGTTTTCCAGTTTTTGTAAACCTTTTACCTGCAGAAGGATATTTTAGCTCATTTAGATTTTTGTTTAGGAACTACATTCAACAATATTCAAATTACTTACTGTCCTGATCAATATTAGAAGCCAAGGTAAGGTAACTGCTGAAAAACAACTTTTTTTTTACTAAACAAAAGACAAAACAATTATGGACCTGACATTTTAAGCTGTCGTTAGCATCTTAAATGAGCGGTTTAGACCACTGGTATTTATAATTGTGAACAGCAGTCTCCATAGCCTCTTTCAGTTCATTTTCCATTTTTGATCTACAGTACCTACATGTTTAGAAGGGACCCAACGTGAAACGGTGGGCTGAAATCGCTCTGATCTGTATGTTGCTGCTCCCCAACCCCGGGTCATTTACCAGGCCACACAGAAAGAATAACTAACTAACATTCTTTCCGTTTTATTTATTATCTGAGTCAGATTCTCTCTGTTAAATCGGTCGCACTCACTCTTGAAACTTGTCTTATCACCAGTCTACAAATGCACCGATAGTGCCACGACTAACCGTATTGCTAAAGCTAAGAAGTTATTTACTATTGGTGAAGAATTGATCATGTTGGCTACTAAAAAAAAATATGCCGCAAACTTCTAGGAGAGGTCTTGACGGTCTTAAAAGTATGTATGAGAAAAAGCCAAGTTATGGAGTAGATGAGACATAACCAACACACTCCATTGTTAATGTCTCCCATTACCCCTCGATGCCTCAGGGCGTTATGCTGAGTGGTATTTTTCATGCAATTTATATTTGTTATTATTAATTATTATTACTATTATTACTATTATTATTATTATTATTATTATTATTATTATTATTATTATTATTATTATTATTATTATTATATTCAGAAAACAATTTATTTTGTTGTATTAACCCTAGACACCTCAAAGCCAGGCGTTGATAACATTGCCTGACATTAAAACCGTCGGTGGCATAAAAAAAGCTCAGGGACCACAGCTGTATGTCGTCTAGGTGAGACCAGACAGGTAAGTCATCACATCCTAGATCTGTGTCGAAATCTGCCACAGGGCTGAGCTCTGTGTGTACACGCTTGTATTTTCTCTAAATAAAAGCTAAAAAAGTTATTGTGTTCCATCCTCAACATATTATATTCAAATTCTGCTAATCGTCAGACAGACGAGCGAAAAAGTCTTTCAGAGCCTCTGCTTGGAGCACGACTGAAGCTGCTGCCTTTACGCTACTTCACAATGCTTCTGCAACTCAGAACGGTTACATTGTTTTGGGAGTTCCCCCAGAGGTGGATCAGAGAAGTAAAAATGGTTTGTCGACCCGTTCTGTGTGAAGATCTCTCAGTTCATCACGAGGTGTAACGAACTCATGAAGATCACAAAAAAACCCCCAGAAAGATCAGGAAAGGGCCTTTTGAGTCTTCTTCACTAAGTAACAACTTCCACTCTGAAGAAAGATGTTGGTCAATGTGACCGGGTAGCACTAAAGTAAAGTGTGTTCACTGATTCGTAATAACGAAATAAAAAAAACTGATATTTGAGTTTTTAAAACTCCAAATCCTCCAAAACCACGCACCAGCTAACTTCTAAGTCCAACTCTATCTTTATGTTTTAAAACTTTGTTACCAAATATGTAAATGATCACTTTTGATATTTGTAGCTATTGTTTAGTCAAATATGGTGGAATATACAGTGTGACATGTTGGCTTAATAAATAAAGCAATTTTTGATCATCAGAATAAAAAGACTGTAGATCCAGATGGAGCGTTGATTAAAGAAAGGGGGTAATTAAAATCTTACAGGGGGGGGAAAAGGCTAACAGTCTTATTATTCCCTTAATGCTAGAACCTCTCATTACCTTGGTTGTTATCATCTCCCTCAGATGGGAAATAACAGACACAGCATGGAAATGATATCTGATGTAAATGAGTTCATAAATACCAGCTTTGCTTCTGATTGGACGGGCGGAGGTTGTGGCGAGGCAGGTCCAGGGATCCCAGGGACGGCAGGCACTACGGTGACAGGTCTGACAAGCTGACAGCAGACACACAGACACAAATCACACCAGAGAAAATTAGTCTTCGGCAGGAAAAAGCTGGGTGCCCCCCACCCCCCACACCCCGCAACACAAACACAGCTATGAGTTCCCCCCCATATCTCAGCCTCATTAGGTTGGATGGCCTGTTATTTTGCGGAGGCAGCGCCACATGGAGATGCAGCGTGCACGCTAATGAACCTCTGCCTGCCTGAGCGAGAGCATATGGACAGGGAAGCGGAGGAGAGGATGGAGAGACACGAGTCAGAAGGCCAGATTCAGGCCTCTTCTCACAGCCGCTGACAGCGAAGACGGTGAGGGAGGCGGGGAACACAAGAGAGGGAGCCCCACTGGTGGCTCATGTTCTCCATCTATTTCAGCCCTTCCTTACTTGTCAGAGGCTCTCCGTGTCCCAGCAGACAGGAGAGATGGAGGCTTTTCCCTGCTGTGCCACTATCAGGAGATAATCATCTGCTGCTCAGCGTTCCACGCAGACAATCAGGACCACAATGCACAATAAGACAGGCCTCCACATGAGGGAGTTACCAACGCACAGACCACACCTCAATCTGTATTATTGTGACTCAGTCAACATCTTTTTGTACAACCTTTCCGCTGTGGCAGAGATCAGAACGTGGCTGTTTAATTCTACACGGATAAATCTCTGTAAAGTATACTGGCCTTAAGCCCGCAGCAGCTTAGCCAAATCCCATTTCTTTCCAACAGTGACAGACTGTTTCACTTGTAAGTCCATTATTTCACACAACCTCTCATTCTCCGAGGTGACTTCCAAATCACAGGAGAGCACACCCACTTACTTCCTATGTACACTTCCTATGTACAACAACAGCAGTGAAATGTGGACTATTTACAGTTTACCATAGTTTCTGTGTAATGTTTCAGTCAAGACCATGTTACATTTACCCATGTGCAAAACTGTGCATCCAGTTCAATTTTAAAACGTGCATATGCGTCAGTTCATTCAAGAAAAGCTAACATGTAAGCGAAATTGCTTCTAAACTGCATAATGTTTTAAAAATTACTACAGCAGCTCCCTGGTTGAATATGTTAATGAGGTATTTGATTAACCAGAAATGCAGATATCAGAAGTTTGCAGCCAATTCCTGATATTGCGTTTTTGTAAATCTTTGACCTGCTGATACCAATTTTAGACAATGCAGTTTTGTGTTTAAAACTAATATTTTAGGAAAAAAAGTGCTGCACTGAAATACATTTTTCTAGCCCCCAGATATATCTATTAATATTAGGACCACAAGATGAGGTTGGGCTGTGTGTGAGAAAGCAGTTACTGTAAAACAGGGTTTAAATTATTACGCAGTTTGGCATCTTGCATTACGGATTAGCGCAGTTAGCAGTGATAACACTACTAAAACAGCAGTCTGCATATGGACGCCCCTGAAAGTGTTATTAGCTTAACTCTGAGATTTCCAAAAAGCTGCCAACATCTCCAAATCCAGCATGTCACTTAGGAGAGGTCAAAAGCTCAAAAGAAGAAACACAGGAACGTAAGGCTACGTTCACACTGCAGGCCTTGATGCTCAATTCCGACTTATTTTGTGAAATCAGATTTCTCTTGCGTGTCCGTTCACATTTCCAAATATATGCGACTTGTATGTGATCTCCTGTGTGAACTGCATTCATGCACCTAAGTGTCCCGCATGCGCAGTAGAGGACGCTATGACGTCATACGTAGCAAGCGTGCTCATTGTTTGCGGAAGTAAACATGGATTATAATGCTGCAGCTTATCTTGCGTTCTTTACGTTATTCTCCAACCGGAGCTAGCACATTACCAACACAATCTTTTTAAGAAGATCGAAAAGGAACATAGACAAATTTTAGTGATGTGAGCAGCTTTACTGATACGGACTTCATTCATAATTTTCGAATGACAAAGGCCACCTTTATGTGCGTCTGAACGGATCTCTTTAGCGCTCTCACGTAAAAACACAAATCTTCGGCAGCCATAGCAGCGAGTAAAGGCGTTGCTGTGGGGCTGTAGGGACTTGCAACAGGTGCTTTTTACTGCACAATAGCCAACCTCTTTTTTTTTTTCTTTTTTTGGCCAATTTCTTTGGCATAGCCAGGTCCACTGTTAGTGACGTTTGTCAAGTATCAATGCCGTGTAGGTCAGATGAATGCGACCCTGGCCGTACAGACACATGTCGCATTTGAAAAGATCAGATACGTATCTGATTCAGGACCACATAACCAAGCGACCTGGGTCGCATTTGAAAAAATCCGATCTGTGTTGTTCAGACTGTCATGAAAAGATCAGATACAGGTCGAATATGGGCAAAAAAAAAAAGAAATCTGAATTGGGTCATTTCAGGCTGCAGTGTGAACGTAGCCTAACTGTACTGTTGCTAGTTTCTGCTAACTATCTCGCTCTCCTGCAGCCTAAATCAACTGCACACGTCTCAATATGTCAGAAAATAATGTTTGCGTTTTAAATAGCTTCTTACATCTCTGGCCTTTAGGGGACTTTATTCCACCTCACTGGCATCAAAAAGGCAACATTTCAGTCTTCACTCAGTGACAGTCTGCACTGAAGAAGGCTGTTGTAATAGCAGCATAATCGTTATTGGTATGTTGCATTTACCTAATGGAAAATGGATGGAATTCAAGAGTTTTTTTCAAGTTTGGTTGTCACCTGATTTATTAATCCATCTCTTTTGAAAATACCTTTTGCTAAAAAAACAAAAAGAAAAAAGAAAAAAAAAAAAAAAACAACAAGCTATGGTGCATTCAGTGTTCACAAAAACATCGGACTCCTCAGTTTGGTACTGACCAGTCACTACCCAATTTCCGAAGCTGAAAAATAGGCTGATTCCAGCTACCAGCCGATTTCTTGTTGAATCTCTATTTAGCGCCATCATTTGTTCAGTGGACTGAAGTCGGTGTTGGACAATGGAACATACTGAAAATCTGAAAAATCTGATATAACACAGATAATTTCTACAATTTATGTAGAGTATTTTTGTCAGAGCACTCACAGGGATTGTAGTTGGAATATGTACACTTGAGCTTGTAATAGCTGCAGGTATTGCAACAGGCATCGTCTGGCCATTCGGCAACTGTAAGAGCACGGGAAAGGTGCCAGTCACTGGGCTATAAGAGAGAAGAAACCACAATGAAGTAAAACACAAACTGTGCAAATGATCCATAAAAACGATAAATATCTTGAAGGGATAGTTTGATCTCTTTTCATTCAGGTTCTGCAGAGTTACTGTCTGCTGTCAGCATTTTACCTGCAGTAGACAGCGCCACGAGTCTCGGTATAAAGAAAAATAAAGACGTTTGAATTTGTGCCAGCAACTGATAATGGCGATGTCAGTTCCAACTTTACACGACTGTTTCATTTGCATAAGTTACGGCATTTAAACTGAAGACCTCGCTGGTTGTCTATTAAACTCGTTTTTGCTAGACAAAGCTGGTTAGGTGACAGCACAGGGAAACCGATGCACACCTCATGTTTTGTTACACAAGATTCATAAGGAAATATTTTTCTTAAAGCTCGCAAAGTGTAAACGAAACAGCATTTTAACAAATGCTACTTTTTGTGGCTGAATATGTTTCAAGATGGTGGCTTTAGAACAGGTCCTCTTTAGGTCTGGGCTATTAGCTTAAGTCATGAGTATTTCCTTAAAGCATCACCATAAGTTTTCATCCAAGTACAAGCTTAATTTGAGCAATATTAAATGATCTTTCAGGTCAATATACAGCACTTGGTGCGTATGGATGCTCCGTGCGGGCTGCCCTTTTTAAAAACTCGCCTAACTTGAGAGGGTCGGCTCCGTCGATGAACAGGTCATGTGACCTAGAGGTCATGTGATCTAAAGTGCTACTTTACAGCAGTCTGAGCTTCCCTTAAACACAAGAGCTAATCTTACGTGCTTCTACTTTTCTCATCCTCGAGTCAAAGTTTGTCACAGGCGAGGTAAATAAGAAGAAAATTATGTCTGAGGAGGCCAAAAAGAGAAGGCCAGACAGGGATGACTTCAGAGGAAAAACAAGGGTGGATCTTGCAAAAGAATTTGCTCGTTGGCGTTTGATGAAAGAGCAATCGGGTTGCAAGACCTATTCTCTTTCTGCTTTGTTATTTTTAGACTGGTACATTATCTTTTTGTCTGTTGTATCCAGAATATGTCCGAGTTTATATTTTTCAGTTTTGTAGGAGCTTAATGCTAAGCTACCAGGCTAAAAGTTGCTGTTAGGCAACAAAAAAGAAATAAAACTTACATGATCAGACATATTTTTGGTTCTCTGACATAGGATTTAATCTAGAAGGATTAATGTGGCCGTGTCTTTACAAGTGACTCCGGGACTTCTGAATCTGCTGGTCCAAAGTGGTCTGCTATCAGATCAAAAACACCAAGGGAGACTGTTTAATTTTGCGACAGTGCAATGTTGTCAGTAGCCTTCGGGGTCGCTAAACTTGGAAGTTACAGGTCCAGTGTCCCTAGTGGGTAACAGTTACAAGGTGCTAGTTTAAAAAAGGTTGACTCGGGAAACGGTCTACAGCGGGTCTAACACCCACTGCTAATAACTCCACACAACCTCACACAGAAAATGTCAGAACTATCCCTTTAGAGACAGGGTAAACACTAGTATACTACAGAAGCATGTTTAGATGACATCTAATGAAGATAAAAAGTCCAAAAAAGGAAAAAAAAAAAAAAAAAAGCTCAGAAAACTACTCTTAAATGCAAATATCTCAGACCTTAGAAGAACTTTACAACACAAAAAAAAAGACTTCACATGAGACATAAGTTTGATCAGTGTTGCCCATATACAGTGTTGCTTTCTTGTGGCAGATGCAGAGTAACCAACTGAGTTTGTCAAGTTTTCTGATATTCATTCCAATTATAAAACATCTCGTTCTCATATCAAAATCAATTTAACAGTTGTTATAACAGTTGTTACCCTAAGATAAACTAAAGGAAATATGCCGGCTTCACAAAGATGTGTAAACTTTGCTTCGTTTAAAAGATCAAGTACAAGAAAATCTTTCACCAACTCTAATAAAACACACTCAGATTTTTTGGTGATGTATATATTCCTTTACAAGCTTAGCAAAAAAAAAAACATTACGGAGCGTGTATACAGAGTATTGGATCTTACCCATTTCTAATAAAAGTACATTTGGTGTGAGTATATCAAGGTGGTGTAAAGTAATTTCAACCATAATGTACCACTTTCCTTCACCGCCGTGTTTGCCATGCTTCTACTCAGAAGTTGTGATACACTTATGGAGATAAATATCATTAAATTTGGGATACTACTGAATTGTTTGGGCCACTTTTTTTAAAAGGTGGAATGTTTGAGTAAAAAATGGTTTAAAGGAACAAAGCAAAGATGGGGAGCAAAAGTTTAATTATACTATACGCCAAATACATCCTTTTTTCATTTTCAGTTAAATGTCCCTCTGCTAGTTCCCCTGAAAACAAATTCCTTGTTAATAATCAACAAACTTCTGAAATAATTCAGTAAAATCTCTCAGCAAAATCTGAGTTTGTTTTTTTATTGGTTTGTTTTCAGGCAATGTGTTTGTCAATATGGTTAAGGTCAAGTAGTCAAGGTAACGCTTCAATGCTGTACCAGCTGTCAAGCATAGTGGTGGCAGCATCATGCTGAGGGGCTTTAGGTTGCCAGTGGTGCAAAAGTGGATTAATATGACATTCATGACCTTTAAGTACTATTTTTTCTGGATGAAAGAAAAACTCAGTTGATTTTTTCAACTCTGCCTAAAAGCAAATTTGGTATAAAAAAAATAATTAGATGTTTAACAAATAATTAGATGTTTAACAAAACAACAACAAAACCCCCGTCAGTCAGGTTGAACTTTTTTATCTTTGTCAAAGTGCCAAAGACAACTTGGATACTAAAGGTAAATAGAGTGCTTCATTAACATCACATCCAAGCCTGTTCTCTTTCTTCATTTCTCGTAAATAAAACACTGTATATTTTATCTGAACAACACTGATTTCCTTTTTTAATAAATGGAACATTATTATAATTTTTTTTATTGCAAATAAACAAAAACTGTTGTCAGAATGCAAAGAAATAAAAAAGACACACAAGCGCATGCCGCATAAAACACAAGCTCACCACAATATAACTGCACAAGTGATTTGATAAAAAAACTAAGATGTTGTTTTTAGAATGGACGCATTTCGTTACTTACACTATCGGCCTATTAGTGGAGGGGACTTGGGTAATAACAGAGCTAGATGTTGGCGATGGGAGAGCTGGCTGTATTACAACACTAGCCTCTGTGGTTGCTAGAAGTACATTGGGAACTTGAAGGGATGCAGGATGGACTATAGTGGATGTTGGCAGTGAGGCTGGCTGCAAAGATAAGTCCTGAAAACACCATACAAGACCATAGCTGCAGGAGTGCGTCATCAACACCAGATCAGTTAATAGTACACCTCTCACGATGGAGTTACTTGTTTCTCAGAGTTTTGTGCATTGGTCCCATTATTAACATTACACAAGTATTGTGCTAGAATTAAAATCCAAATTAAGAAAAATCACAAGCAAGTTTCAAGCAGGAATGTTTGGTCATAATAGCAAAACCACACGTTCTACAGCAGTTAGTTTGATCAGACAATCAGGAGAAAATCACAAACCACAAACGAACCAGGTTTAGATTTTTTTTAACCTTCACCTTGTCATCACTTGTAGTGGATTCAGGATGAGGCAGGGGGCTGTCTCTATGTGCGTCTATAACTGTGGGTTCCTCAATTTTGTTGCGTATGATGGGTGTAGCGAGAGGTGACAAATCCAGGGGTAACTACAAAACGGGGGGGGGAAAGAAACAGAATGGAGACGGAGATGATCAGAAACAGTAGCAGTAGACAAAAAAAGCAAGAGGTTCTCCAAACAAGTTCAGCACCTTTTTGATGTCATCTTCCGCCGCTTTTTTGAAGTCATGATCAAAAGGACTTGCGAGTTCGTTAAAGAGCCCGACTTCCTCGCAGTTCTTCAAAAAGCGGGTGGGTGTAGGAGTTTGGTCTGCATAGGACAGAATTTTTAGTAAAACGGACTTTAGCCAAAAATATTTTTATCATCGAAAACTGGAAGAGCCCCCACCTGCAATGATAAGATTGTCGTTTCTTGCTGGGCCAAACTTCAGTGTCATCTCATGTTTGTGCTTGTGGACAGCCAAATGGTCTTCATTAGTGAATCTCTATAACAAGAAACAAACATAAAAAAATATGTTATTGTAAGGCAAACAGAGCAGCTTATGCATAAAGGCAACAAAGTACAGTGAAGTAAAAAGCAACAACAAAAAACAACGGTTTATTTTTTTGATAGCCTAATACCAGAACTCCCCATACTTCAGTATATGTGCTTCATTTTAGTGTTTTTTCTTTCCTTTTTTTAAATTTTTTATTAAAACATCAACGAGCAGGAAAAGAGCAGCTCACTGACTCAAAATATGTTGAAAGACCAATGAATTGCAGACTGAGTCCAAAATTTTCAAGGTGTAATGCCACTTGAATTATATACAGCATGAATTATAGTTTATTTCTCTATTATAGCTTTGAAAAAAACCCCAGAAATGACAAACTTGAAGAAGCCCCTTTTTGATTCTGAATAACTTTAAAATAAAAGTCTATTGGTAGCAGTTTCCATGGCAATTATTGTCATCCCAGCAGGTGTAAAAAACCCTAAACATGCGTTTATGTTTTATTGCAGTAGTGTAACCTGACATTAAACAATTTGAAAAATCTAGATTTTATTTTTTTTTAATCACCTGTTATCACAATTAATGTCCCCTAATTAATAAATTAATTAGGGGGCATTTTTTAGGGGTATCGGTGTAAAAGGTGTCTGAATATTTATCCCCACCATACTTTTCAGTTTTTACTCGTTAAAGAATTGAGAACTCCTTTCATTTTACTATTCCACAACTATGCACCACTTTGTGCATCACACATGAAATCTTAATAAAATACACTGACATTTGTGACTGTAACGTGATATGAATTTAACTCTGCAAGCCCCTGCAAGAAGAGCCTATTACAAAAATGTATAGGAGATATTACAATGTTTTAGATGGAAACTATGGCTGGACGATAATTCAATAACAATATATATATTGATTGATGGACGTATATCGATGGCAGAAAAAACATGGTCAATAAAAAGTTCAATAGAATAACAGTTTTCCTTCCTGTTGCATTTTAGCTATGTAGGTTAATATTAAAGTCATTTCATCCTCCCAACCAATCACAAAGGCAGAGCCAGGAAAGCCCCATCACCAAGCTCCGCCCCCTTCAAATAGTCCAGAGAGCACATGTTGTTGTTTTTTTTTTTTTTTTTAAACTTGCAGTTTTGGTAAAAAGTTGACTGAATAAAGGGTTGAGTTTGAATTCAGTGTTTGTGTGTTCTGTATCTAAAAATAAGTTGCTAAGCAACAGCATAAAATGGCCAGGGCTGCACTTAAAATATGTTTTGAATTTGTTGATAATTATGGATATCGATGAAAATGATTTCTAATTTATCGATATGCTTTTTTTCTATATCGTCCAGCCCTAATGGAAAGTTTTAACAAAGCGCAACAAACCTGAAGCAGATGAAATTCAGCAGCCAGACTCTTCTATCATCAATGCAAGACTTTAGTGAAAAAAAAAATGCTTCTGTGCATACTGTGAAATTGTATTTTTTACATTGAGACATAAACCCAGGCTTGTACACCAGAATAAAAGGTTTCATTTCTTTTTTTGCAAGACTTTTGAAGATTGTTTAATCCCTCAAGCTGATCCAGAGTAAATCTAAAATGCCTGTTTTTTGCCCCGTAATGTAACATAAAAAGACATCCACAAATATTATTTTTTTTTTTTTTGTTTTGTTTGTTATGTCCCCTGTCTGGTAATATAGCATTGAGAATTGTCGTCTTCATGCCAAAAAGAGCCTAACGGATTTTACTTCTGCCACAGTGCTCTGCTTTATTTATATATGCAAGATGTTTTATTAGATTTTATGCTGGAACTATTTCATGTTAAATGGACACACAAACGGGAAGATAGGCGAAGAAAAAAGGAGAGAAAAATTCTAATTCTATAGTATGACAATAACATAAAAAACTGACTTGAAATAGTTACACTGACATGTACGTGTATAAAGCCTATATTAGTATATCAAATTTTTCTTTTTTAATGACTGAAATCTAAAAGACCTTACCTGTCCACACCCAGGAGCAGTGCACTGGAAGGGCTTATCATCACTCATATTAAGAAGTTCCTTTTACTTCCACCTATAGTAAAACAAACAAACAAATAAATAAAAAAAAACAAGTCGAACCTAAAGATGGACACCAACTGCAATGGAGAAGCTTTTGTTTATAAAGGTAAACAATAACCTGTTATAACAACATATTTGCCTATAGGATCAGCGCTGACACTAAATATGTAAATAAATGCTGCACTGACTGTAAAAGTGAACAAAGCCTTATCGATAAGGGGCGGCTGCTGGGGTTGTTTACACGTCCATTTTTCTCAGGGAAAACGTAGATATCTTTACTCCAACACAACAATTAGGGGTTGTCTTAGCGGGTGTCCCGTGTCTGACCTGCAAACTGAAAACGCCGCGCTCACAGAACAGCTGTACGGACGCTACAGCCGAAGCGTTTATCGGTTTCCAGTCGCTCCCATGGAATTGCCTTATAGCCCTGCGTTGACACACAACCGTCGCCATATTAGAAGCTAAGCATCGCTGTAAATACAGGAGACGTCAGCGTCTAGTTAAGCTCCGGTTTTATTGCACCGAACACGGGTACCTCACGGTCACACAGACGCATTTTTGACACAGCTGAGAACACGTCCCTTATCAGTTTATGCGGTCACTTACCCCCTCTGCCACAACCCTTGATTTCTAAAATCCCACGACTTATCCAGAGTATCGCGAGAGCAAGCCAACGTCTTCCGCAAACGTCATTACCCCTTCGAAGGATCAACGTTCTAAATGACAAGAATGTGGCGGATAGCGGGCGTATCTCAATAAATTAGAATACGACAGAAGTTTAAGTCAATTCACATCGTGTTATAAAGATTAACTGTATACTAAGCGAAATATTTCAGGCGTTTATTTATGTTCAATTTGAGAAATCTCGCTTGCAGATGCTTCCAACTCAAGCAAAATTCAAATAGCCTACATAAAATCAATACCAAATACTTTTTGAAAAATACAGAAATGTTATATTGTCAAACATGCTGGCCTTCGTTGATGTCCTCCATAATGAGAGTAAGCCACATAAAAAAGATGCTAAATAGGTTGGCTTTAAGTGTTGCAAACCTATGCGTGGGAAATTAATTGAAAAGGTGTGGAAGAGTGCACAAGCCACAGTCTGCAACCTTAGAGGATTGTGACGCAAAGTCAATTTAAAAGATTGAAAGAGATTCACAAGGCATGGATTGATGCTGGAGTCATTGCTTCAAGAGACACACCACACCACACCAGACATGACCTGGACGACATGCATTTGTGGCGTTAAGCCGCTCCTGAACCATCTTACCTGATCTAAGGAGATAAGGGACAAGGGGCGCAGATTCAAACCGGCTTGCTGTCTAGTGAGAGGTTTCAACACTCAGTTATGATTTCAGGAGATGTTGGGGTTGATCCACTGGGCTGTTTCAAGTCTAGAAGCAATGCAGCCATCTTCCAAGAATGGCTCCTTATGATTCGTGTTGCTCAGCTTTAGAGATGCTGACTTTATTTTCCAGCAGGACTTACACTGCAGAGTACCAAACCTGGTTTAATGACAATGGTTACACTGATAGTTCAGTAAACTGACTGATCCCAATTAAGAGTCTAGTATTATAAATGGACTGAATCTATATAGTGTTTTACACTAAAGCAAATTGGCAGGTCAGGGTAAAGTGAAAACTACTCTTCCCACTAAGCTACTCACCCAACCAGTCTAGCTGACCTGGGCATAACGCCCCAACAGTGCCACATACTGACCACCCCAAGCCACACATGGATGCAGTAATTCAAGCAGCAGGGGGGGATAAAACATACAGTACATGAACATGCAGTGCTGTTCAGTAGTCCAACACTCATGTATCTTATTAAAATTTTCAGAGAAGATGGATTTTTTTTTTTTTAGTTTTTATTAGCTCTGAGGATGACTCGGTGACCTAAATATTTTTATTTTGATGTCTGCTGTGAACTGCAATGGACTAAAACAACTCAAAAAACTTAAGACTGGGTGAAAGTTTCTTTAATATGCCAACACGAGCCAGTCAGCGACACTCAATTACTCTTTCGTAGCCTTTAAAAAAAAATTGTGGTGGGGAAGGAAAAAGAACCATTTAACTCAATTAAATCATCTAGGTTTATTCAGTGCCATATACAAAAGCAAGTTGTCACTTGCTGGCTAATTACAGTACTAACTGCAGCTGAATGTCGAAGTCATTAAGGTGGACCCCAAAAAGCTAGGTGAAAACAACGGTGATTTATGGCAGGTCTAAGCAAATCCTCCACTGAAAAAGATGACATTCATGAAAGCCAGCTGCTTTCAGTTGGGACAGCATGATTTTACAGACAAAAGTAACTGCCATTCTTAAATAGTCAAATCCATGTATTTTTTAATTGTGTAAGATCTTACATTTGTACAATACATGTTTTGCTTATTTGGACAGCGTCTGAAAGACTTGAAAAATGTACATTTCCATGACACCAACACGGAACAATTTTGGTAGCCACAATAAAATATGTAGTCACATCTGTGGAAGGAAAATTGTTGCTATGGGGGGTGCTTTTACATAGCGAACAGGATAAGGAAAGCAACCATCAAACAGAAGAGACCCATAGCTTCAGACAGAGCAAATCCCAGGATGGCATAGGAGAACAGCTGCTGCTTCAGAGATGGGTTCCTGCAAAACAACAACAAGTCACCAGTTAATCAAGACCACAAGTGTGCAAACTGCAACACGTTACATCCAAATTAAAAACAAACCTGGCATAGCCGATAATGAGACTACCGAACACAGTCCCAATTCCGGCGCCAGATCCAGCAACTCCGACTGTGGCAGCTCCAGCCCCAATAAACTTGGCAGCAGTGTCAACGTCCCTGCTGATGGCGCTGGTTTGGAAGCCTCTCAGAGAGACCTGGGTGAGGGGACTCTGTGGCATCACAGCAACAGTGCTCTGCAGCAGGAGAAGGAGAAAAAAAAAAAAACACAAAAATGAGCAACTAAGCAAGAACCAGTTCAGCTTTAAATATAAAACTGCATCAAAATTGCATCATTTCATTCCCTATCTAACACTTTCCATTCAAAACTAGAGTGACAAAATACAGGATTTTTTGATTCAACATACTTATAAAACATACAAAAAAAAAGGTCAGGGTCATACAATTACTTGAGTTTACCCACTCATTTTCATCACAATGAAATAAACAGCCCGTGCAACGCTTGGAACCTTTACCTCTGTTTTGACCTCAGGCCTGGACAGTACAGAGGCTGACAGGGGTCTGTAAAGAGCCCGGGAACCAGCACGGACCTGCAAAAATTTTACATGGAGGGGGAAGAAGAAGGAGAAGAAAAAAAGAGTTTGATTTGATTCACATTAAAATTGCAGATATCAGTTCCCAGCTTTCACATTGAAGTGCGTGTGAAAGGCACCTCGAATGTCAGTAACCCACAGCAGCTAACTGTTGCCTTCAGAGGGTATGACAATAACATTACTCACACCAACAAGCAAATTTATGCAACACTGTTAAAACTCACTTCGGGTTTAGTAACAAAAAAAAAAAAATGTGACGTGGCTAACTGCTTTAGTGTACATCCATTAGCTTATTAGATGATCTGGAATCTGCAGCATGACCTTGGAGACATGCAAATGGCTCTGGGCAACTAACACCTCAAAGCAAGTCTGCATAAGAGACAAACATCGAGCAAACTACTTAAATGGCAAGTAAAATACCTTTCTTTCTTTCTGCACGGCGAGCTAAATCATGCTAACAAAGGGTTTCATGACCTTAACACGCAAATACTCGCTGAATATGTCCGCCCAGAGTAAGGGCAATAGCAGTATAACATTTTTACTTTAAAACCCTCTCCATGCACGGTTCCTGCAAGCGTTAATTTAATGCTTCATCCGCGATGAGCCTCCGCTGGGTTTAGCATTAGCAGGTGGCTAACCCGCCGGCCTAGTTGGCGGATACCCTTGGCAGTAAGCTAGTCAAGTTCAATCCGAGGCCCACTGGATAATCTGCGAATATTAGCAAAACCCAGCGGTTCGGCCAGACACAGACGGGTCTAAACTCACCATAGCCGGCGTGGAGACAAACTTTGCACAGGCGTACATCTTGTAATTTAGGTAGTTTTTAACCGGTTCGGTCAAATCTGGTAGAAGCCCGGGTCTCTCTGGAAGAAGGAAGAGCGGAGAGAATTAAGGTCAAACGGATGTAAAAATGCCCAGCGCACAAAATGAAGACAGCGAAATGTATAGTCAGGTCCACCCTGCACGCTGTTCTCACTTGTGCGGCGCGGCGAGAAGCTAAGCGAGAGGATGAATGAGGATTTGAGAAGATACGCTTCTCATTCAAACTGCCATTACGGACTTACCGACTGCAGAGGTCGAACCACAGTGGAGGAGAGAGTGCGCCTGCGCGTCGTGATGTACAAGAGCCCCGGATGTGAGCGGAAGGTCATTTGGCAAAAAACTTTATTGAACATTAACACCGGATATAGCGACTGAGCCGAATGTTGGAAAAATTAATAAATTAATAAAGACATTTTTTGCACATGGCAAAAACATAGATTGTCAGAAGCTGGAAAAAATAATTTGCTTCAAAAATAATTTATCTTGTATATTATCTTATCTTGTGGGACATGTGTCCTTTCCCCTCTCTGTCTTTCTCATTCTCCATATATATACATACAGTGCTTGAAACTGTTTGCCCAGTTCCTGATTTATTTTATTTATTTATATATGTGTTTGTCACACTTAATTGTTTCAGAACATCAAACTAATTTAAATATTAGTCAAAGACATCACAAGTAAACGCAAAATGCCGTTTGTAATCAAAGGTTTTTATTATAAAGGGGAACACATCCAAATCTACATGGCTCTGTGTGAAAAAGTGATTACCCTCCCTGTTAAAACATAGCTTCAGTTCAGCTCCTCCAGCCCAGGCCTGATTACTGCCACATATGTTCTCAATCAAGAAACAAAGTAAAGTACAACAAAAGATCCCCACAAAAGCTAGACACAATGTCAAGATCCAAAAAAAAAATAAAAAATAAAAAATCAGGAACAAATGAGAAAGACTTTAGATCTATCACTCCGGATACAAAGCCATTTCTAAAACCCCAGCGAACCACAGTTGGAGCTATTAACCACAAACATGGAACAGTGGCGAACCTTCTCAGGAGAAGCCTGCTGACAAAAATTACCCCAAGAACGCAGAGACGACTTATCCCAAGAGGTCACAAAAGACCCCAGAAGAACATGCAAAGAACTGCAGGCCTCAAGAACTTCATGGCAGCTACATTCCCCCGATCACACTTACTAACGCGCACACATTTATTCATACACAAATACAATGCTCAGTAGGCAAATAAGGGACCCCTAACCTCCTAACCCTAAGGCAACCCTAACTAACTGTCTTGCCCAACGTCACACACACAAAGTTATAAAGGGAAGCTGTAATCAAATCCACAACCTTCCAATTGCAAGACTACACTACCCACTCCACAGTCACCTCATAGAAAATCTCAAGTTTGTTTAGAACTGCAACAAGCAACAAATTTCTAAAAAAAACAATACATCTTTTTCTTATTTTCTACCCATTTATCAACCACGAGCCTGATGCTGGTACCTCATTTTAGCTGAATCTGTGGCAGCTGTCCTTAATGACATCTGAAAAATCATAAAATATTTATTTTATTCTTCATTTTAAGGGCATTCTGCAAACCATGCAGATAAGATAAGATAAGATAAGATAAGATAAGATAAGATAAGATAAGATAAGAAAATAATTCCTTTATTGTACTGCAGTGGGGAAAGTTGGGTATGATAGTGGAATACACACAGACAGTTACACACAATTATTAGCAATGAAAAGAGCAATCTAGTCTCATCTAAAATTAGCTCTAAAGAAACACCAAGAGTAGAAGATAAAAAATGTAAATACCAGAGTAAATAAATATTACACAGTGGGAAAAAAGATTTAACAGTGAAAGAAACTCCAGCCTAGATATATAACACACAATATCGAGATATGCAATGTGCATGATAGTGCTGCAGCGCTCCGAAGTAGCTAAGGCGTGTGCACGTTACCTTAGCATCTGGGATTAGTGTAAACGGTTAATGATCCAATCAGTACCTTTGCAACCATTAGTATGATACAAACAGTTATTGAGTCTGTTGTGAGCAGCAGAGATTATAAGAAACGACCTACGGACACGCCCCTTTGAGCATCTATGATGCAGTAGTCTGTCACTGAAAGAGCTCTCCAGCTCTGCAACAGCTTCATGCATGAGGTGGGAGACATTGTCAGTCAGTGATGATATTCTTAGAGTCCTTTTGTCTCCCTCCACCTGCACTGGGTCCAGGATCCAGTGCAGTGCATCCCAGGATAGAGCTGGCCCACCTAATGAGTTAATCCAGACGCTTCCTCTCATCTACAGTTAAGCTGCTGCTCCAACAGACCACACCATGGGTGACTGCTGATGCCACCACAGAGTCAAAGAAGGTCTTCAGATCCGCCCCCTGCACTCCAAAAGATCTCAGGCATCTAAGGAGGTAAAGTCAGTTCTATCCTTTCTTGTGAAGACTATCAGTATTGTGAGTCCAGTCCAGTTTATTGTTTAGGTGAACACCCAGGTAGTTAAGAGTCCACTATCTCATCACCAGTTCACTGGATGTTCACCTGTGTCAGTGAGGTGGATCTGCACCTGTGAAAGCCCACCGCCAGCTCTTTTGTTCTTCTGTTTTACCTGCATTCAACATAAGGTGGTTCTGCTGGCACCAGCCTACAAAGCTCTGGATCCACTGTCTGTACTCTGACTCATTCTCCTCTGTGATGAGGCTGACCGTGGCAGAGTCATCAGATAATTTCTGAAGGTGGCAGCCTGGTGAGCTGATGGAGAAGTCTGCAGTGTACAGGGTGAACACAAATGGTGCCAAGCACAGTTCCCTGCGGTGCTCCTGTACTGCAGGTCAGCTTGTCAGAATCACAGCCTCATGTCCTCACATACTGTGGTCGACCAGTGAGGTAGTCTAGTATCCACTGGGACAGGTGGTGGTCCACTCCTGACCGCTTCAGCTTGTCGTTCAGGAGTCCTGGTTGGATCGTGTTGAACTCACTGGAGAAATCAAACAATATGATCCTCACAGTGCCTCCAGGATTCTTGACATTACTAAATGTATGATTCAGAGATGTCAAAGTTGTGGTACCACTACGAGGGGAGTTGTAAGTGGAGACTGCAGAGTATGGTCACTGTAAAATGGCCACAGATTTGGAATGCCCCTACCTGAAATCTCTCACAGATCTGAACAAATTTAATGGTAAACTCCAACAATGGCTCAACTCAAATCAAGTCTGTTAACATTAAAATTAAAATTGTAACAATACTTTTTGTTCTGACCCTATCAAATAAACATAAAAAATAATACACTCACCTTGACATAAAGGCACCAATATCTAAAGCATGAATTTAAAAGGTTTAAAATAAAAAGCTTGCTGACCCATAGACAGACTGATCTGAGTCAACATCTGGCCAAAGATTTTTTCCTTCAACTTTATCAGCTTGCCAGCCTCTGCTACTGAAGTGGATCCACGGAGGTTTAAAACGGCACCCTCTCAGGTTCACAGTCCAGGATGGTAATACAATGTTTATCTGCTGAAATTAGCACAGCATTTAACAAATTAAAAATAACTTTTTGCAGTATGAAAGAGGGATTCCGTACAGCTCACTTGTTAGAATTTTTTTTAAGAAAGTGGATCATGTTCAAGGAGGCAGAATTCAGCCCGTGTCTCAAGATTTAGTTTTTCTTTTCCAAGAAGAAAGAAAACCGACCCGCTGCCGTTCTCAGCCATCCCCCGTTTAATTTAACACTGTGTCCAGAGAGGCTGGTGGCTCAGGGTGCTATCTTTGTAACTTGCAGGCTGATGGCGGAGCTGTAGGCTACCAGCAGCAGGCAGGTTTATAATCGTGATGAATGACTCCGCAGCAGCTGGTCTGTGATGGAAAGGTAATGAGCAAAGGGAGCCTGCCTCTGCTGCACGCTAGGCTTAAAGGGAGGAGAGTCCCAGTGGCTCCTCAGGTATGATCTTTTCAGTTTCGCGATGAACATAAAGCCACAGATTCCTAACCTCTTAGGCAGTGAGCAGAATCAGCTGGTGCATCACATACAGTCTGTAGCAGAAACACTGAGGAAGATAGTGACAGATATGTCGCGTTAAGAAAGCAAACAAGTGCTGGGTGCTATTCTACTTGTACCTTGCTGTGCTCTGCACCATTTTATTCTCTTAATCCTAACTCAACTTTCATCCAACGTGTTGGAAAACTGTTCATATTGTTTGCACATAGAGAATGATACTTTATTTTATTGCATTTTTGGAGCCCGATGAAAGACGGTAACTTATTTAATAGGATTTTTTTTGTGTTGCAACATTTTTTTAATGTGTCCTGTCTCACAATGTACCATTAAGAACTGCTGTCTTAATGCCAAAGAGAGCCCAACAGATTTTACTTTCACAATTGGAGCATTACTGCTTTTGCCACAGCGCTCCGCTTGATTTATAAATGGAACTAGCTTTATTAGATTTTATTCTGGGACTATTTCATGTTTAATGGGCACAAAAGCAGGAAGGCAGAAGAGGGAAAAAAAAGGGAGAGAAAAAGAGCAGGCAAAAGGGTAAAAGGGAGAAAAGGTGACAAAAATAGAGGAAAGGAAAAGGAGAGAACAAGAAATTCTCAGTCTGCTTCTACACCTGCAGAGAGATATATAAAAAGAACAGCAAAACCAACCTATAAAGTTTTACAGATACAAAAACAACCAATGCCTTGATACCATCACTGAAGAATATACAGTATTATTTAATATAAGATGTATAAAGTGACAGCTAATGCTAATGATAGGGGTTTTCTCTATAAAAGTGAATCTGTGAGCACCTGAATCCAAGCACCTGTAGGTGTTTGCGACAGTGCGAGAGTAAGGTTTATCTCTAAGAAAATGTTCAATAGTGGTTGTGAGGAGCCAAAGACCCGCCGCCCAGAGCACCGAGGCAGACGTCAGGGAAAGCAGAACCCCAGACGCCCGAAAGGGCCCCCAGAGCAAAGGTCCAGCTAAGCTGCCTGCCCATCCCAGGGAAGGGCAGAGAAGAGCCCCAGGAAACCCTCCAACAGCCACAGTGCAGGAGTCCCCGGGATGATCCCGTGTGCTCCGCCGGCAGCCAGCTACGCCGGAGCAGGTTCAAACCATGGGCCAAGAGACCCGAGGCCCAGGGGCACCTTTTGGAAAATTAATCAGTATCTCTATAAAATATGAAGTCTTTTCAGATTTCCTGATGGACGACTGTACTGACTTTGGACGTGAAACAACACAGTAGTTCAACCCCAACAGAGGACATGGCTCCCCAAACAATCACTGACTGTGGAAATTTCACACTGGACTTCAAACAATGTGTAAGGACTTTCCTTACATTGTGAATTGTGTCAAAATCTGTCTGCTGGATAACTGTTAGGTCAGCAGGTTTCATCTTGACTGTGTCGGCCATAACCAAAGATTTCTTAACTAAAAATACTTTTTGATCAGTCTTATGTAATATTGTGATTTACTGCAAAACAGAATTTTGAGTTTTCATTACCTGTAAACTGTAATAATCAAATTAACAATAGTAAACACTGGAAGTATGTCATTCTGTAAGCAATTAATCTATTTTTTACTGTCACCCTTTTTAATCAAATTACTGAAATAATTGTGCTTTTCAAGATCCTCTAATATATTGAGATGTAGCTGTAAATTGTATAAGGTCATATATTAATTAAATTCAAGAAGGAGCCTACTTTGAAATCTGCTCCAATAATTTCAGGAGTTTGAATGTAAAAATAAAATAAATACTCTAAAATTTAGTTATGTTTACGTATGATTATGGTTGGATTTGTAGTCAGCTGTTTTAGTCATTTCTTCACTTTATGTCAGAGCTGGAGTCTCATCTAATCTACACAATTTTTTTCCTGTTTACTCATATTTATAACTTGCTAAACTGAGCCCTTCTGGAACTGAGTCTATATTAAACAGCTATGCATAGGAGACCGCTGTCAGACCAAATGATTCAGGGAAATTAACTTCCATCCATCCATCCATCCATCCATCCATCCATCCATCCATCCATCCATCCATTTTCCGACACGCTTATCCCTGCTGGTGTCGCTGGTGCTGGTGCCAAAAAATACTTGCTGCTATTTCTGCACAATATAACGTGAAATAAATCATTCTAGGGTTATATTATCAATTTATGTGTTGTTTGAACTTTTAATTAGTAGCTTTTGATGGAAACATTTTTTTATTAAATCATTATTTGAGATGTTTTTTATTATCCATCCACTGTCTGTACCTGCTTGTCTGTGCAGCGTTGCTTGTCTCTTTTGGTCATGGGGTAAGAAGTCTTGTACACCTTGAACAGATTACCAGTCTATCACAAGTTGACACAGAGACACACAGGACTAACAACCATATGCACCAAGATACTCACTCCTGAGAGTAAATTAGAGAGACCAGTTAACAGTCATGTTTTTGGACTGTGGAGGGAAGCTGCAGTACCCAGAGAGGACCCACAGATGCAAACTCTTTTATAAAAAAAAACCCCAGGAAGGGCTTCATTTAACTATTTATACAGAGGAGGGGTGGCCTAGTGGTAAGAGCATTGCACTTGCGGAGGTTTGGGTTAGAATCCCTCAGACTTTTCCTCTGGGCCCCTGAGCAAGTGCCTTAGCATTAGGAGTGGAATGTTTTAGGACAAACAAGACTATTGTTGTTCCCCTGAACATCCAGCAGAGAGCGCTGTGGTGTCTGGTGTGCCCATTGTCTTTGTTACTTTGGTAATAGTTCCTGCACTTAAAGAAAACATCACGGTTTTATTCCTGAGAAATGTTTTTAAGCAGAGGAGAAATGAGAAAATTTGTGGTACCAAGCATTATCGTACAGATGTGGACGGTTTCCTCCTCTTTGCAAAACAGAATTTGCTCTAGTCCTAAATTCTATATATTGTTTTATTTTTTTTAATTTTTTTTTGCAGTGCAAGGGGATTCTCAAAACAAAATTATCATACAGTGTGTGTCATTGCTTCATTTCTGCATGATGTAAAACGAAAGAGCGAACAGTAGGGCAGAGTGTATTGCAGCATCTTATAGGTCAGATCTAACCAAATGGTAAAACATGAACATCTACAATGCATTAATTGCAAGACAGCACATATCAAAGTGGCCGTTAACTACCTGAGGTCAATGTCATACTGTCTAATTAACCGGCCAGCGGCTGTGTGGTCCTTACATGGATGTGGAAGGTGGAGAAAGCAGCCTATCCCACCGCACCACGCCACCCTTTGCCCGCCTTTTCCTCCCCCCCCCACCATTCGCCGGCACACACGCACTCGCTGTCTGAGCTCTTGCATAGACCGCTGTGAGACATTCCATTTGCATGCCCGCCCCATCAAGCTGGATGCACTCAGACTGGTAATAAAAGGCATTGACCCCCTTAACCTTTATGAATTACAATTTGTGCCTGCAGCACGTCCTGTCAGAGGCCTCAGAAAAGCAGGCACCTCAGTCGGGGAGTGTGCGTGTTGTTTTGCAGTTGTTAAGGAGAGGGGAAAAGGTTTTTACAGCTCCTCGTCGGAGCTTCTGACAAGCAGCTAGGAGGCGGCCTGACAGCACAAGCAGGGTAGGGGGGGACTGCAATGCTGCTGATGGCTCCATGTTAATCTCCATGGCTGGATGCTGCACAGAGCTGAACAGTTTTCTTTCTTTGTCAAGAGCAGGGGCTGCAGTTTGGCTCTGCCCTCTGATGTGTTCACCATCTGTAGCCTTTTAAACTTTCCTTAGTCCGTTTGTCAAAATGGGAGCATCCGTTGACTGAGACTGGAAAATTACTCCTTCAACTTTAATTAATCATCCATACTTGACTGAGAATTAAGGCCCTCTTGCCTAAATGGTGGGCGAACATAAAAAAAAAAAAACATTCACCTACATACGTGGTTATCATTTTGGTTGTGTAAAGACCCCCTCAGATTGGGTCGTTGGTAATCCGCCTTCATTGTCCTTTTACGGGAGTTTAACTTAGATTTAAGCAAAATCAGGTGTATTCTGCAAAAGCTGCATTTTAAAACAAGATATAATATCACAAACAGGCTTAGTCCGGGCGCAATTTCATTACAGCTGGTCCGGACTCCCCTTCGCTGTTACATTAACGAGTTTTCCCCTCATCAAAGTTTTATTAGTGTTATCACTACCACGCTTAATACAAAATGCACTGACTGTGCTGAACAAGGATGAAACAAAGCCTTTTAAGAGACAACTTCTCAATATTTTGGGCAAGGATCAAAAACAGACCACACACAGGGTTTATAGGCTGTGTGTTCAATAAAATATAATCATTCTTTAGCATAATACTGAAGTTGGATTAAGTTAATCTAATTTCTGAAGAAGCACTAAAAGCAAAAACATAGTACAGAGATTTATATGAGTCAAGTTTCACTGTTCGATGATCTGAATCAATACCTTAAAATCAGTTTTTTCTCTATTCTTTAAATTCACCAAAACTAGAGCCTCTCACTATTTTCAGACTTTAAATGGATCAGCTAACAGCACATACATCTGCACATTGTTTCTGAATAATATATAAATTCAGATGGAGATACATTTTATGCTTTGGTGATTAAAATGGGATGATTTCTTTCCTTTCCCATTTTTAAGAGTGGTAAAGCATTCTGCAATGGGCCAGGGAAACCATGGACCACAAATTAAAAGTTCCTAGAAATGGCAATCAACTTTAGGAGTACCAGTAATTCTGACACCACAGGTTTAGTTGAAAATAATTATTTCTCAACATTTGTCCTCAAATTAATAAATTCAGTCAAACTAAATGATGGATTTAAAAAAAATCCAATTATGATTAAATGATTGCTTTACTCAAAACTCAGGATGTCATTTAAAATCATTATACATATATTAATCCTCAAACGTTTCTCAAACACCTGGTATATTGAAAATACTTTGACTATAACATCTATACAGGGCAATTGATCACATGAATGTTTTAATATTTATATCAAAATACAACAATACTTTATCTTGATCAGATCATTAATTTGCGTAAGTTAGTTTACTCTGCTATCTCCTCTGAAGTTTCCTTCTTCAAACAAAAATCTTTAGGAAACCATCTTGCAAAACATTGCCACATAAATAACAACATTATGTGGTTATCTATGTACACCAATAATAAAGCTAGTTAGTCTAAACAAGCTAAGTGTCACAATGAAAGTCATAAAACAGAGATTCACGTGTTGGACCTGGTATCATATGAAGGAGGAAATACAGGCAGGTGTCTGCAATGAGGTTCCCCTGAAAAAAAATTTTCAAACACTCAAAATCCTACTGAAGCTTAAAATAAACCAGGAGCAAAGTAGAAACACATCAAAGCATAATGACCAGCGTTTGATTATTATTTTTACTGACTAATCAGGCTTTTATTATTTAGAGACTCATAGACTAGGGATGGGTGATACATTTGTAAAATGTATTTTCTGGTGTTAACATACCAGTATGACTTTTTTTCCAGGAAAATTTTAACATGCCAAATCGTAAGTGATACAAAAACATCTACACCACCTTATAACCAGTGTACACAGTAAGCAAAAGCTGGTATAGCGAGGTTTCAGAAATTATTTTTAAAGTTAAATTAGTTTAAGTCACCCCGTGACCTCATGAGGGATTAAGCGGGTCAGAAAATGGATGGATGGATGGTTTAAGTCAAAACTCCGGTCTCCAGCTCTTTGAGGCGTCGTTTACTCCCACTCTGCCCTTCACCTACCTGCTGCTTCTCACTGCCAGACAGCTGGCTGAAAATCAGGCTCCTGTTTATTTCCCTTAATGCTGCGAGTCAGTATCTCGATGCAGTTCGATCATTTTCAATAGATAGAATACATTTTTACCAATTTAGAAATTGGGGGGGGGGCGACGTTGGTGCAGGAGCTGGAAATTTGTCCTGTCACTGGTTGGTTGTTGGTTTGAACCCTCATCCTTGGGCAAGACACTTCACCTGCTTTTCCTGCTGTGGTCAGACGATGTTGGCAATTGTATGACAGCCTCACTTCTTTCAGTCTGTGCCAGGGCAGCTGTGGCCAAGATGTAGCTCAGCACCACCGGCATGTGAATGTGTCAATGACAGAAGGCAGTGTGAAGCTCTATGGGATCCTCAGGACTTCAAAAAGCACTATACAAGTACTGGCCATTTACCGTTTCAATGATAAACTATACTTAACTCTATTATTTAATGAACAGTATCAAACTGGAATGTATTCACCTGAATACTGGACCGAACTGACTTTCTATTCCTGTACAAACATCGGATATTTTTTCTGTTTTTAGAAAGTACCTTCTGATGATATTTGTTGTGAACTGTCCCTTTATAAATAACACAACTGAAATTGAAAGTTGTGGTTTGGAAACTAAGTGAATGCTTAGAATGGGAAACTTTGATCAGTCTGTCAAGCAGCATACTGCAGGCTGGAAAAATAGAACAAGCAGCTAATATTAGCTTGTTACAGTTGTGTTACTCTATATAAATACTTCATATAAATACTGTATCTAAATAAGACTTGGCTGACCCATGTAATCAATTCTGACAACATTTAAATCACATTCAGACATCAATAAACATCTTGAATTGAAGCACGCTGAATAATAAAAAAAAATCTCTATGCTCCAATTTCAACTCAAATCTTTATGTCAATTTTGATGTACATGACTTCAGGAAAATTGTGGAAGTTAATTATCAAGAAAAACATTTTTGCGGATAAAAAAATAAATAAATCATTGTTATAAATTCAAAGCGTTAAACATTCTGATTCTGATACAACAGAATTACATTCAAAGACATCTTTTCATCCAGACTCTGATGTGTTTATCTTGGAGGGGACATTTATTACAAAATCTTCCGGCTCTGAAGCTGCAAAGAAACCCCAGGGCATCAAACCAACACCTCCATTGTGTTTATGTTTTAGATCTTTTGACCTACTTCATGTTATCAGACAGGTTCTGTATATGTGATTCTGACCCTACAGATCCAGTAATAACCAGGCCTGGATGTGGTTAGGGTAAATGAGCTCATTGGTCTAAAAAATGTGATTAGTCCCAGAAAAATCATTGTTTAACAAGGGAATGGACAGTTACATTTAATCGTGTGGCCAGGTAGATTTAGAAAGCTTTTTTTCCTTTAATAAACAAAATCATTGTTTGAAAACAGTTTTTTTTTTTAATTTACTGTTATCTTGGTCTGATATCAGTAACAGTAAGCAGAAGCGCAATTGCAATCCATAACAGAAAAGACATTATTCAAAAAAAAAAGATTTTTTTTTTTTTTTTTTTTTTTATACAATAGAATAGCTGCCTACACTCACCAGCAACCCCCGTGACCCCATGAGGGATTAAGCGGTTTGGAAAATGGATGGATGGATAGCTGCCTACACTGACTGTTAAGTATTTAGCAGTCAGCACCCGGGGGTGGAAACTGGCTCTCGTTTTAGCCGTCAACGTTCTGTAGGTAAAAGTCTGAATAACCCGTGACAAGGATGAGTTAGATCGAGAGCTATTTTAATTGCCAACCACATAAAGATGGAGGAGCACAAGACAGACTGGATGATGGTAGTGTACAAGATGATCTGTAGCTCCTGAGGAAAGTTGCACTTCTTAAGATGTAGCAGGAAGTACAATCTCTGCTGGGCCATCTTACGGATGGTGTCAATGTGTGAGGACCAGCTCAGGTCCTGAGAAAGGACGGTCCCTAGGAACCGGAAGTGATCCACAGTAGACTTGGTGTTATTGGTGATAGTGAAGGGGGTTCTCCCGGAGCCCACTGTATTCTCCACAGTCTTAAGCGAGTTTAGCTCCAGGTGGTTCTGGATGCACCAGTGGACCAGTCGATCCACCTCCTGTCTGTATGCAGACTCCTCATTTCCACGGATCAGCCTGGTGACAGTGGCGTCGTCTGCAAACGTCAGGAGTTTCACAGACGGGTCCGGTGATGTGCAGTCATTAGCGTACAGAGAGAGATGCACCAGGCATACTTCATTCTTCAAAGATTTAAAGAACATTTGACCTCCTAAAACTGATTTTGCAGCAGATCCATAATAACGCTGATGTTTGTGCTGTTGCTGAGCAGAGAGCAGCTGGAGGTGGTCTGGGAAATGTTGAATCTCGCAGCATTATTAGTCATGTAACCGGATGCCCAGCGAGGATTCAAGTAAAAAGACACATTTCTATTAAAAAAAATGAATCGGCAGAGGCATTATTCCTCCAATATCAGCTGCATTTTAAATACAGTTTCAAATCTGTTCTCACAAATACAAGCATGAACTGAGCTTTAATCCTCTCTCCTCTCTCTGGTTAACATCGGGAAATTCATTCAGTCCTCGTGAGAACAGGAGCGTGGCTGACAGGGGCAGCCGAGCGATGATTGCTTTACGGATCTCTGCTTTCTCCAGCGACTTTAAGGTCACTAAAATTTACAATCAAATGGCTTATGAAACTTTAGCGAAAGCCTCCCAAAACTCATGACAGCAAGATGAAAAGCAGTCAGAGGAGTCCGCTTGACCTCACGCTGTGGTCCGTGGCTACGCTCTGCTGTTGTCTGTTCTTTTACGACACCCTGCACACATACGGTACGCATGTTTGTGTTAGCAGACAGAAGGTTGTTAGGGACCACATATGGAGAATGGATTTGATAGACAGACACTGTATGGTGTGTACAATGTTGCAGATAAGAGGTACGGTGCAACTCAAGCTGCAGTCACTCTAAAGTCTCAGTTTACGAGACAAAAGAGCAGCTGAAGATGGATATAAAAAAAACAAAAAAAAACGATCGGATACACAATGGAGCTACTCTGTGTTCTGATATCATACTATGATTTGCATTTGCAGTCCAGGTTAGGTTTAGTTGTTTTTAGGCATAAACCTGTGAGACAGTCTCAAAATATATACATGGTAGTATGTGGGAAAGTACCAGTTTCACAAGCTTACAATAATAACACAAAAATAGAAAAAAAAGAGTGTAACTTGGTCTAATTGTATTTGTTTAAATCAGAAAAGCAACAAATATTCATTCAATATACTTATTTTCTAACAATGTCTGACAACAGTATGAACACCGTAGATTAAATTCCAAATTTTTGTGATGCAAGAGACAAGAGTGAAAAAAACATTTTATAAGTGAATTTCCTGTATGATTCTATTGAAATCATATATAAATAAATAAATAAATAAATAAATATATATATATATATATATATATATATATATATATATATATATATATATATATATATTTGTGCCAGTTCAGACGTGACAAAAACGGCATCAATTCGGGACGTAACGGACTGCGTTACCCATGATGCAATGTGGTCAAAATGGCCACCAACTCATGTGGTCAAAGGTCAAAATGGCCACCAACTCCCATCACGCAACACGGCAAAATGGCCGCCGATCAAGATAAGGTTGCTATGGTGATGGCTATAAAACCCGATCACACACGACAATCTTCCTTCTTCCCTGGCTTTAGCCAACTCGAGAAGACACGTACAGCTGTTTCCGTTGGGGTGATCCCACGCCACGTGTTCGAGTTTCTCGCTGGACCGAGATTTTTCGACGCAACGGTTATTCCCTGCTTTGCATAACAGGAGGTCGACTAAAATAAGTACTTTTAAATTCCCTCTGATCAAAAGACTGAGAGACACCGTATCTCCCAGTGATCGAAGAGGACCCCGCTTTGTCTGGCCAACAAAGCGACCGAACCCGGAGGAAGAAACGAAGGAGCTTTTTCCCCGTCCCGCTGCAGCCTGCGGACAACTGCGCTCGTCAAGACGCGTCCAGAAAGCCACATTACTCGGAGCGCTCCGGACCAGCCCCGAGGCACCTCAAAGTAACGGGGTCTCCCCTTTTATTTCTGTCTCACCAACAGGGTGTTTAGAAGTGCCTGGGCA
Source organism: Fundulus heteroclitus (assembly GCF_011125445.2). Taxonomy (NCBI): domain Eukaryota; kingdom Metazoa; phylum Chordata; class Actinopteri; order Cyprinodontiformes; family Fundulidae; genus Fundulus; species Fundulus heteroclitus. Next base: position 26,274,645 of record NC_046367.1, read on the forward strand.
GGCGTTAGAACTTTGTAGGTGTTGGTTAATGCTTTTATTCCACGACGAAGTTGGAATTATTTTGCTGAACATTTTCTTTGTATGTGCATGCATTTTACAATTGATTTTGCTGTGTTGATTTGTGATTCATCAATAACCCCGCCGTGGGTCACTGCTTCAGTTCTTTTCATCTTCTTCCCTGCTTTCCCCCCTCTCTCTTTTCGCTTCTTTTTATCAGTTAATCTTTGTCCGAGCTCGATTCGCGGGTTTGTTCAAACTCCCAGTTAGCTGCCCCCTCTCGAAGCGAGGCATTATCCCATCAGCGTAAACGTGGTTACGTCATTAGGACCTCCCCTCATACGTCATCGTAGCAGCCATCTTGGGAGGGTGACGTGTATCTGAACTGTAGGTAGCTTAGCTGAACTAGCTTTTGGTAAGACATCAAAGCGTCCAGTGAGATTCCCGAAGCTGTTCTGTCTGTCAATGCTGATACGTCAAATGCCGGTGTTTTGAGGGCGGTGTTAAACAACTGTGAGTTAAGATCTGCTAACCGCTCATTTTAATCCATTGTTTGTTTTTGTTTTCTTTATTTCCATATATATATTTTGCATGTTTTAGTTTAGTAGTGAGTAAGAATTCCAAAGTTGTTGAATCAGAGAATTACTGTAACAGGGAATTGCTTTTGGTTCAATAAAACCAACGACTGCGGAATAGACATTGTTTTGTGTTCAATCCAATTCACAGTTGCCTGGGTATTCAGAATTCAGAGCTAACCTCCTTTGGAGTTAACATCTGATATTAATACAGAGACAATATCATTGGATGGTGATAAGGAATAAGGATTTAAACTCTAATTGCAGTTACATTGGGGTTCTCACAGCCTGCTGGATAAACCTCGTCGGTTAACAGTCCGACCTGATCATTTATTCCAGCATAAATGAGTTCATAACAGCAAATTAACTAATGCATTAGTGGTATAAATACTTACAAGCTTATAGCTAACATCACCACCATTTGAACTATATTTGTTATAGCGGAAATTTGAGTTGAATGATTTATTATTTAAATTATAATACCAAAATTATAATTAATAATAATAATAAGCATATTCAACCAGCTTATGGCAAACAAACTTACTGCGTCTTTTTATTTTTTATATTTTCCTCCTAACATGTTTTTTTTATTGGATTTTACAGCATAAATAAAAGTACATTTAAAATAAACTAATATGTAGTGAAAAAGTTAAATTCTTTTGGTCATTCAGTTCAGTTAAGCTCATATAGATGTATTACACATAGAGTGAAATATTTCAACAATTTATTTCTTGTAATTTTGATGATTATATGTTACAGATAATGGATCCCAAAATTCAGTGTCTCAGAAAATTTGAATATCCTATTACATGAGATCAATTAAAACTGGATATTTTAAACAGACATGTCAGGATTCTGAAAAAGAAAAAGCTTATATATTTGGCTTTATTACTTGGTTGAACCTCTTACTGCATCAGTGCAGCAGGCATGGAGGCATCAGCCTGTGGTTCTGCTGAGGTGCTCAGGAAGCCCAGATTGCTTTGAGAGTGGCCTTCAGGTTATCTGCATTGTTGATCTGGCGTCTCCTCCTCTTGGCCGGGTCTGTTTCATGGCCGCTCAAGCACAGTAACACCATGGCCACTGAACCAGCTTTTGGTACCTTTGGCAGTGTGGGGAGGTATCAAGTCCGGTCAGAAAATAAAGTCAGTAGATGTATGTGTTGACTGTAGTGGACCAACACCAGGAGATGAAATGGCAAACCAAACCATTACTGACTGTGGAAACTTCATACTGGACTTCAAGCAACGTGGATTCTGTGTCTCTCCACTCTTCCTTTAGACTCTGGGGCTTTGATTTCCAAATGAAATACAAACTTGACTTTCATCAGAGAAGAGGAGTTTGGACCACTGAACAATGGTCCAGTTGTTTTTCACCTTATTCCAAGTAAAATGCTTCTGCCTTCTCTGGTTAAGGAGTGGCTTTACACGAGAAATGTGACATTTGTAGTCCCTGCTCTAAATTCCTAAATGGACTTTACTTTTCCTACTACATTTTTTCCTTCCACTCAACTTTCTATAAAAAATACTTACATATAACACTCTTTAGCAAAGATCCCCTTGTGTCTTCTGGACATCTGTCAGGTCAGCATTCTTCCCCATGGTTGTGTGAGGCAAGCCATAGCATGGCCAGTACATTCAATTAATACATTCAATTTAGATTTTCTGAATGTAATATTACGCAATATTCTAGTTTTCTGAGACATTGTTTTTCCAGTTTTAATTATCTTCAAACCATAATCATCAAAATAAAAAAAAAGAAGTATTTCACTTTAAACTTTTTCACAATATAAATTTTTTTATGTACCTTTACTTGCTTTCTGCATTTTGGTGTAAGTTCAAAATTGCAATAAGCATCTTTTAGCAACAAGAGTTTACACTGAGGTAAACAGATGGCCAATTGTTTAAAAAAATACAGTTTTGAGAACGAAATTAGCTTCTTTTTACTAGTGAATCAAGAATAGCATCATTGAGAGTTGTATAGAGAAACCATAGTATAGTGTAGTAAATTCTGTTCATTCAGTGGGAATCTTCAATTAGATTTTTTTTTAAAATGTACACACAATAAAAATAAATAAATACATGAGCATTTGCACCATACAACCTTGAGAAAACACTGATCAATCCAACATTTTCTTTATTCTGTAGGCGCATCACAAGGGGAAAAATTAGCAGTTTTAAAACCATGACTTTTTAAAAACCTTCTGTACGATGCCGGATTATGTCAGTTGTTCACTGAACATAGAGATCCAAAAGATTTGTTATTGTAATGTCTTAATACTCACTCATAACCTAAGCTTATTTTGTAAAAAAAAAAAAAAATAATAATTAAAATGAACACCTTTAAAATTCTGTAGACTGGTCATTAACAGAATTACCCAAACAACTGTAGTTTTAAGGATTATTCGTCCTAAGCTGATTTTTAAACAGCATGTTCACTCAACTTTGTGGCAGACTTTTTTTTTTTTTATGGGATGCAGGTGGTTGTATTTTACTGTGCTCGATTAAATCTCTTTAAACTAGGATTAACGTTTCAGAGCAGCGATCCCTTCTGCAAAGCAGCCTCTGAAATATGCATCCAGCACCAGGCATTCGCTGCATCCCAGCGTTTGCAGACTGAGGTGTCAGAATGGCTGCTGTCACAACAGCATTGAGTGAACGAGAGTCCTTCCTGCTTTTAATGGCCTGACCTACATCCCAGTTCAGAGAGCTAATAAAGGCAGTCTGGTGTAGGTCCTGGAGCTGCACAGTGTCACTCACAGATGCCCAACTCAGCAAGATCCGGAATGCTCAATTAGTTGCTTTTATAGGCCCCATTAATACGCATTAACTCTCTTTCCAAGTGTACGGACACAGACAAACACAAGCTGCTGGCAACTTGTCAGCCAAGTAGCAGAAGTTTTTCATACCCTTAATAAAATATATTTACTTAATAAAAAATATATCACATTTTGGCAGCATAAATATTGTAAGCATAGGCTGCAAACTGAACACTAAGTGAAGGAAGCACCAAGATACTAATACTTCAGTATAAAAAAAAGGACATGTCAGAGCTGAGCTATATTTTAAATCAATACAAACCACTAAAAAAATCTTCTGTTTTTCTTTGATAAAAAATATATATTTTAAATCTTTCTTGCTACTTACAGTGCCTTTCAAAAGTACCCACACCCCTTAAAGCTTTTCACATGTTGCCCAATTACAGCTACAAACATCAATGGATTTGATTTGAAGTTTATATGATAAACACAAAGTAGTGCTTTTCTTAGAAAGAAACTCTAGAAAGTTTAGTTGTCATTTGTTTTTAGGCTCCTCGTGTCAATGTTTTTTATAACACACACACACATCTTGGTACAATTACAATTACAATTTTTTTTGGGGTATATGTCTCTGCCAGCGTACCCGCCTCTCACCCATTGACAGCTGGAGGTAGGCACCAGCACCCCTCGCAACCCCACAAGGGATAGACATGTTGGATGGATGGATGGATGGATGTCTCTGCCAGCTTTGCACATTGACAGTGTGGTTTTTACGCCCATTACTCTTAGCAAAATAGCTCAAATTCAGTCCGATTGGATGCAAAATGTACACAAACAGCAATTTTTACATCTATTAAGTTTGAACTTCAACTGGGACATCCTAACACCTGCACACACATCAATCTAAGATATAAGATATATAGTTTGGAGCCGCTGTCCCACTGGAAGGTGCCCCTCCAACCAAGTCTGGAGTCCTTTCCAGCAACTTTAACCCGCTTCCCTTTGCCTGATGACGATGCATAACCAGAGTGTCTATCTGACACCACAATGCTTGACCAAGAGGATGATATTTTCACATATGTTTTTATTCCAGATTGTTTAGCTAGTATGTATTTGCTTTTTTTTCTCCTCCTACTGGATCTGTGGCAAACCCATGGCAAACTGTACTTTTTAAGGTCTTCTTTCAACAATATTCAATTCAATTCAATTTTATTTATATAGTGCCAATTCATGAAACATGTCATCTCGAGGCACTTTACAAAGTCAAAATCAATCATATTATACAGATTGGTCAAACATTTCCTATATAAGGGAACCCAGTTGATAGCATCAAAGTCCCAACAAGCAGCATTCACTCCTGGAGAAGCGTAGAGCTACAGGGAGAGTAGCTGTTTTTTTTTGCTACTCTTCCATTTGCGTAGTGCACAGAAAATAGTTAGATTTCTTCTCAACAGATTCTCCCACCTGAGCCATGGATCTTTGCAGCTGTTCCAGATTTGCCATGGAGTGCTCGGTTGCCTCTTTCATTAATGTCCTCCTCGCCTGGAACAACCAGGTTGGTGGCCAGGTCTAGGCAGGTTTAGAGTAAGCATTTGCACTCTAAGACTGCCATGCAAATGCGACGAGGATCAATAAATGTATGTCATAAAATTATAATGAAATGATTTTAAAATTCTGTCCGTGCTATGACTCTTGGTCTTGGATCAGCGCTTGTGCAATCTGGGATCTTTCCTCCCACACAATAAACCGATCTGGCCCACTTCACCCTTGAATCAATCATGGCACGTTATTATCCTGTCACTAGTCTGTTTCCTGAGCTCGCGTTTACCCCGTCCATGGCCCTGCTGTTGTGGCTGTTCAGTGTACATTAGGACGGACATAATTGAGATTGTGGGCGGCCCAAAGTACAGGGCTCAACCTGTTGTCGTTAATCTGTCGTATCGTCAGGAGTCACGGCGGTGCTGACCTACGAGAGGCTCCACCTTGGAGGTTTAGCTGAAGGCACTTTCATGGTAGAGGCGTGTCACCTATTTTAGGTTTTATTAGTTTGCCACCTACAGAGACCTCCCAACAAAGTGTGATCTATAGCCCCACCTCTGGCTTTAATTCTCTGATCTTACCTCGGTTCATGTTCATGTGGGACCCTATTAAAGCCTTATCTCCTCTACGTTTAGTAAACGTTTTGATGATTCAGTTTAGTAAAGATCACACTTATTTCAAGGTGTTAAAGTGATATATAAGTAAGAAAAACTCAAAGGAGCAGGAGTCATGCTTCATATATAATGAAAGCCTAATTCTGCTTTTTGTAACATACCAAATTATACAGGCAATCAATTTGAATTAATTGGAAACTCCTCAGATTTCAGCAGTCTGTCTTTAAATTAGATCGCTGACAGCTGTGCAGAAAATCTGCCTTCATTTCGTGCAAATTAAAGCCGTGGGAAAGCATTCGCGGAATAACAAGATATAAATGAATGCAATCGTACTGTTGGAAAAGGTACTTTTTACAATCACAGCCCATATTAGAAATAATAGCTAAATCTCGCCTTAGCGGCCCATTATTAATTACCTGGCAAATGGAACCTGTCTGTTTTCAAACTGAGTTATAGTGGAGGCGAGAGATCACCAAAGAAAATTAAACAGCAATCAAAGTACATTTCTATCATCATAATTCTGATTGTCAGCATCACCTTTCTCGAGATGGTGCGAGGCAGCATAACAAACCCTGTTTCGTTTTCTTTATTAAGTGCCTCAATTTTATGCCGTTCATATTTCATATTTATGCTGTATTACAGCCTCGTCACGTGTGTATTCCAACTTATTTTCTTTGCTTGTATGCAGCAAGATTTATTAGGCATGCAGGATGCAGCCATGAAACTGGATCTAATTGATAGAGAAACTGTAGCTGGTGGCATCTTATCATATGTGGCAAAGTATGTTGACATCACCGAAGCAGCAGCAGGAGCCATAAGATGAGACGATGCGGAGGGATTTTTATCGCATGAAGCGTTTCAGGCTTGATCTTTCACTGCCGAGAGTCAAAAACCAATTGGTTAAAGCCTTAAAGAGGATGTTAAGTTTCTGGTTATGGCTCTTTAGACTGTGTCTTCCTTTATACCCGGGGTTATATCAGCCTGGAGACCCATAAGTTATGAAATGTCAGGATCCTATGCATTCTAATTGAGTGTGGAACAGTTAATGTCTGTGGAAATTCAGCCGCTTGACGTTTTATTCCCCTGTGTGCCATTTCGCAGCCGAGCCCATGAGCCTCAATTAAATGACAAAATGGGCCCATCCTTGAAGATAACAACAATAAAAACACGAGTCTATAAGGCGATAATATCACATCTTACCTTGAATCAACAATGCCCGCAGCTTGCAAATGGCCAAGACGCTGAAAAGAGACTTTTTTGTTGTTGTTGTAAAAGGTCTTTATCTATCAGAGATTATTTTTCGATTATTACCAAAATATATTTTGACAAAAAAAGGCACTTGCATTTTTTTCAATAATAGCTAAAGAGCTTACTTTTTTTTCAAAAGAAATGGCCCAAAATGTTAAAACAGTCCATTATATGTTACAAAAGATTGAAGATCAGCCATCATGTGCATTTGAAAGTAATCAAATCATTGGCTTCTATTCTTAATGATTTTAAAGCAATAAATGATAAGTTTAATGATAATGTGTTTACATACCTCAAGAACAATGTTTCAGATTTTACTCTGTGCATACACAACTCCAGTCAGAAGTTAACATGCACATAAAATAGTAATGAACGTAATTTATTTTGGGCTTTTAACGATACATTTGTTCTGTTCTTCTTCTTTCAAAGAGTAACGGTTGTACAACACCTATAGCAAGGAATTTATTTTTTTTTAAAAACAAGAATCAGATGGACAAGATATAATTTATTGTAGATTTTCTCTAATTCACAACAGGCCAAAAATATATTCTAACGCATTAAACATTTGTTTAAAATCCCTTACATAATGCAACTCCACAGCATGCATTTTGTAGCAATTAGCAAGCTTCTGGTTGGACAATTTGATCACTTTTGTTGGTAGAGTTCTTTAAAAAAAAAAAAAAAAGGTTAGCTCTGTGGGCTTTTAAGCATAATAAACAGATGTCTCAATAAGATTTAAGCGGAGCTTTTGGGGAGCCAGTCATAACCGTTTAATGTTAACCTGCCTTATCCAGTCCAGGAACAGTTTAGAGGTACAATTTGGATCGTCGTCCTATTGAAGCACCAGCAAATCACACTCCAGATAGACTATTCTCTGTGGTTTTCCTTCTGGTGAAAGGACACAAATATTTAGTTATTTGGCCCTGCTGACAAAAAGAGTATTTGCTGGAGTCAAGGTGAGGTCAAGCACAGCGGTGGCAGCATCCTGCTGTGGTGGGGCTGTATTGCTGCCAGTGCTTCTAGTGCATTGCATTAATGGAGGAGGAGGATCAGCATAGCTTCTTCAACTCCGTGTCAAATCAACAGCTGGATGTTTGAAACTTGGGCCCTGTTCAGGCGACAACCTTGTCTTGTGAAAACAGAACAGTTTGGTTGTGTTTGTGCTGTTTATTTGCACAACAACGACAAATGTTGCCTCTGACAATGGCGCAGGTTGAAAAAGAGGTTCCAGAGTGTAATGGTGCGAAAACGCCCTCATTGTCGTATAAACAGGAACAACTGGATTTTACTTCCAGAAAATCCCTGGCTCGTGTGCCGCGTGACAGAAATCAGTAGAAATTAATGCACACAAGCACAATATAGCTACCTACAATTTTAAAAATCACAGAAGGACAAAATGGCAGATATGGGAGTACTGCTTTGGCTGCTGACTCTCCTAAAGTCACCTTAAGCAACAGTTGAACCTCGTCGTTTGTCCATAGAAAAACTTTATTCTCTGCCACCTCAAACTTGGCAGAGAATGCGTACTGCTGCTTTCAGGCAGTACGCATGCTGAGTTTCAAAGAACATAGCACCACAAGTGGCGTGCTGTGGGAATTACACCATTTTCAAGTTTCTACTATTGACATGTAAATTGAGATTGTAGTCCCGTTCTCAATGGATCGTTATCGTGTAAACGGGATTTGCAGACAAGGGTTATCTTCCAACAGGGCAACGATCCCAAACAGACATCAACACTGATTTTGAAATGGACAAATTAAGCCCCTTTCACACTTACAACCTTATTTACTGGTAATTTACTGGGCCGAGGTTATGTGAATAAAGCCACTGTAGGAAACATCTCTCCCAGAGCCATTGTTTGTTGTGGCTAATCAGCTGTTCGACTGATGTAATTTCTAGCTGAGATTCGTCTTTGGAGGTTGGATTTATTAGTTAAAGCTATATTCCTTGCATTACTGCCACCTGCAGGTGATAATAGGTACATCCATTCCACCGTTGCAGCGATAAGTGTGAAAAGAGCTGACCCAGTAATTTATTGGGACTACTTTGCATGTGTGAAAGGGGCTAATTCTTGTTCAACCCGGGAATGTAGTCCCGGGCTAACATTGTGTTAAAAATGTATGAACTTAAACATGATGATAATAATAAAAAAAATCTCCTTGTCTTTTTTTTTAGATCTTATTGCAGTATGTAGGATTATCAGTCACAATGCAAAAACAATAAATTATTTTTTAATTTATCATAAAGAGTCCCAAATTATTACTCATTGCGATGTTGAGGGTATGTAAACATCTAACCAGAGCTAACCAGTTAAATCTATCCAAAAGTTTTTTCTTAAAGTAATTTTTTTTCTTTTTACTTAAACAACTCTTGTCGCAGAGCACTGTCCTCCAAAACTTAGTATCATTCCGTAAGTGAGTAAAACTTTTAAGGTACCGCATCACCTCTGCTTAAACAGTTTCCCATTTTCAGCAGAAGTCTGCAATCTACAAATGCACATGGAGCATATCCTATTAAACCCTGTGATACGGCGAGAGGCTAAATATTGACCCATCTCTGATTGGAGAGGATTTTTTTTCATACCCTTGCTTATTGTTTTTATCACGCTTCGACTTTAACCCCTTTACTGCTTCGCTGATTTCATGCGGCAAACAATAGCTTTTCAATAATTCAATTTATGGCTCACCATAAATGGAATTCAAAGGACAATGCTGCTGCAAATAAACACCAACGATGCCTTTTGGCTGCAGCAACGGCCCTGCATGCTGGAGGAAGCAGAGAATATTTATTTTATGGTTGCCTCGCATTCCCATTAAAAGGAGGAAGCTACATTTCCAAGCCTGTGGAGTAAATGTGATATACAGAGTTGAAAGAGACAGATGGTGGAGGGAAAATCTCATGTGGCAGCAGTGTGCAATGGTACCACAGCAGCCAGTGCCAATGAAGAAATCCTCCACAAACCATCTAAAGCCGGAGAAGACCCATTAATACGTGTTGATGTGCATGCGCCGTATTTCTGTTGCACATCCACCGTCCGTGTGGGCAGTCTGATCCACTTTGGTCAAATCTCGTTCATCATTTATTGCTGATGCCAAAGCCGAGAGGAGTTATCTGCGGAAATGGATCTAAGACACAAAGCAGAGAAATGAATTACAAACCTATTTATTTATCCAGGCCCTTTCTGTCAGTCACAGCCATAATCAGAGCTAACTCATTCAGATTTTGAGAAAATGAAGGATGCATTCCCTCCAATTTTCAATTTGGAAGTGGCCACTATGGCCATGATGAATGTCTGAATAGTCCATCTTCCTCCCCTCATTTCTCCTAACCTTTCCTGACAGCTTAGATATTGCCTACCTGGTAATTTGCTCAACAATAATTGTTAGTGGGAGATTTCCCCCCAGCTTTTTAACAAGGATTCTCAACACCCTCTGTAGGTGACGAAATGCAATTACAAACACAAGTTGGGCCCCCGTGGAGACTGGTCATCAGCAGCTGCCACCCCAACTGGTCCCCATTAGCCGAGAGAAAAACAACAAGGCTCTGTGAACGTTTGCTGTGAATAAACGTTTAATCAAAAGGAATGGACTCAGATTCAGCGATTGAAGCGTACACTTTTTAAAAAAAAAAATAAAAAAATGTATTTATTTAAATCATCCAGCTATTTTGTTCCCGCTGAGATCATTTATTGTTGCTGGTTCTTGATAAGTGTGTTTGATGAATGCAGATGTGGCTGTTAGGAGAGCGGGCTTGCTGATGGAGCGATCATGTTGTGCGAAACACCAGGCTCGGGCGAAGAACAGCTGTTCCAGCTCCATCCGGTGGGATGCCATGTTTCACCACCACCCCGGGTGCACATGCAGGCGTGGTGCTGTAAAGCTGCTGCGGATGTGTTCGCAGCGCTCTAACAACTCTATGAGTTTTATGACACATCACCAGAGCTCTCTCATCTCTGTCCACCACTAAAGCCTTAATTATTGGACTAATTGCTGTGGCTATATACATCTCTCGGTAATCCTTCGGTGATTACATTTGCTGTTCAATACAGAGCTTATCCTTTAATTAAAAGGATTATTAACCTTTAAAATGGAACCATTTGGGATCAAACCCCTTAAATTCTACTGTCTATTTAATTTTTTTATTTTTTTTTACTAAGCAAGTTGAGACATTGCTCAGATTGCTCACGGTTGCGCCAGAAACAGACTTACATCAGCAATAAGCCCTGGTCCATATCTACTTCTAATTAACGTCTACAAAGTGCTGACACATTGTGCCTGGTGGGCTTACAATCAGTGCAAATAGATAGATAATGATACAGTTCTGACCAGGGAGAACATAACCGTGGTGAGCGCAAGGTGAAGGGGTGAATGAGTCAATGATATGAAAGGGGGGGAAATACTCATTATAAGACAGGCTGGAAGATTTTCATTGTGAGAAGCTTTCAAGACCTTTCACCTCTAGAGCAAGACAGCTCAAAGTTCAAAGTCAGACTAAGTGGGGCGAGAGGGGAGATCAGTAGAAATCTTGGATTAATCAGAAATAGTTTCCAACAGCGAGGTAGGAGACCATATAGTAGAATGATGACAAATCCTCGCTGTGCATGTTCTGACATGTAAATGCCTTGCAAAGTATTCACACCCTTTAGACATTTTGCATGGTGGCTGGTTGTAACCACAAGTGTGTGTGTGTGTGTGTGTGTGTGGGGTGCCAGGGTTGTGGGGGTCTTGGGGTCCCTGGGGGTGGGTGTCTGGTGGGTCTGGTGCCAAAACGAGTTGCTATCAGGTGAGCCTCGGAACAGAGGAACTGGATCAAGTTGAATAAATGTCTCTGAACTTAAAACTTTGTGATCATTGTGATTGGTAGATTTTATTAAAGCCATATAATGCTAAATTTTAGCATTATATGGTATATGTGTTAAAAAAAGAGGGGGGGGGGGGGTGAAACATTATATTTTTTTAAGTAAATTTAGTGTAAAATTTACTCCATAAACATAACAGTATTACTCTGAAGAGTGTAAACAAACAATAGTGTTAATTAATTTGACTCACTGACTTGTTGATTTTGATACTAAAATGAGTAAAATGAGTAAAATTAACTACAGAGTTACATAGACTACATTTTACACTATTTTTGAGTGGGACCAAATATTATCTGAAACAGAGTTAAACTCAACTCTATAGGTGTTAAAGTGACACTTTGTTTTTTACTGTGTAGGGGAAACGTGGGGGTAAATTAACAAGGAATTCAGACCCAAGCATTGCCACACCACCACCACAACTGAATGATTTCAATGTAAAAAGAAAGAACTGAAAAGCATGATATGTCCCCTTTAAATAAATGAATGGCAAACTTTTCAGAAATGTTCACAGTCCAGTCCTCAGCTGTTTTCATGGGAATGTTTGTTGTTTTTTAGTCTCTAAACTGTGTAAATCCTTCAGGTGCAAAAGCCTATTTTGATCTGGAGGGATGAACCAATACATTGGATTGTTTTTGGACACTGTATGAAGAAAAAAAAATAGATAAAGACACAGAATGCTCCTATTTATCCAGCTGATTTTTATGAAAAATAACCAAGGTGATAAAGTTTAACTAGGCTTTTAAAACCAACAAATTGATTCTGAAAGAGTTATTGCAGTTATTGAACACTTGAAGAGTGGATTGTGATGGTGGATTGTGTCCAGGCCCTGTTTAGCTCATCGCTAGATTTTTTTTTTAAAAGCACTTTCTGATTACTTTCATCTGCTGCGGGAACTTTGAAAGAACTGATAGTTCTTCTTTGGTCCTCAAATTGTCCCACATTTTTTAAAGCACCCATGGCACAACATGCTTTCATGGTCACACACAAGAACTGGTTTTAATCCCAAAACTGAGAGAGTTTTACATAAATGTACGGGAAAAAAAAAAACTTTTCATCAATACGATTTTTGAAAGATGAGAAATTATATCTCTTGGAAGACATGAATAAAGAAACTGACAAAGCTTTGCACATTCGCATTGACGGATATATAAAATATGTTCTGTTGATAACTTTTCTCTCATGGCTGTTGCTTTGGTAACCAAATGTAACATATTAACATAATATAATTTTGTCAGTTCAATACCTGTTCTCATCAATAACTTAGCTAAGCTATTTGGCACCAATGAGGCGATGCGACGGCACGAGACCACGGTGCTGAATCCGCCTCGGCTGTGTTAGGCATTTAGAACCAAGAACTGTTTGCCTGTGCTGCATTATCCAGAGCAAGTCTTCATTTGAATGCCCTAATTAGTTAATTAGTTGGTGGTTAAGGATGATATGAGCATCTCATCAATCTCGGTATCTCTAAGAGTAAACACCCCGGGACGGCCGTGGAGCGTCATTAGAATACTGATGACTGTGGGAAGTGTGTGTGAGGATTAGAGGTCTGCTTGTGACACTCGGTGTTTCCATACACCATCCGAAGACACGAGGATAACTGAGGAGGATTCGCTTTGTGCACGGTATGGATGGCAAGCCAAGCATGGCGTAATGAGTTTACAGGAACACTGAGGAGATCAATTAATGTTTTTTCAAGCGTTTCTTTTCGGGGGATCTGTTTGCCTGTTTATTACTGAAAGAGGGAAGCGAGAATAAGACAAGAGAATGAAAGCTGCTTCTTTTATTTTTATATTTTTTGGGGGGCGGTGGTGGTCGGGGGGAGGGTTGTGACTGAAATAAATTTAAGAGAGAATCAGTCATGCTTTAAATGCCAAAGTGGCAGGCTCGTGATTTGTTATGCAAACTTTAAGTAATCATTCTGGGCAAAGGAACAGCAGCAGCATGCACAGAGATTTGTTTTTTTTTCTGTATTCCTGCCGCAAAGTGTATGAAAGAAAGAGGATAGAAGAGGAGGAAAGAACAGGTTAAAAATAGTTAGCATGTGTCAGTGTATGATTGAGCTTTCGGGGCTCTGAAATTTCCCTCTAATTATTCAATAGTAGGCCTCTGTCATCTTTCCCCATATGCATTTCTTTGTGCAGAATTACAAGTGACTCCAAGTAATATACATAATTCTGCCACTTAATTGGCACAGATCGGGTGAAAGTGGGCTAAGAAATCTCCTTAGAGACTAATAGGGGCACATATCATTGGCTCCATCAGAACAGCAGTCCCACAGGTGATAGGAGTCAGCGTATATTTCATGAGCTGCGCTATCAAAGCGCCTCACCTCTGGAGTCTTCTGCACTTTCTTGCAAGGAACACTCCTGAAACGGTTGCGCTGTCAGGTGTATTTATAGCAGGCCCGGGCCCATGACTGATGCTAATGCCACCGAAATTATGCAGCGCGCCGCTGCTGTCATAACAATGAGTTAAACTTAAACAGGAAGGTTAACTAAACTAGTCATTTAAGTTATAAGTGGGCCACTGGCGTATGTCTGAGTACACAGATATGAATTAAACTGAGTGCCGCTTTAACCTCAGCCTGCTTTACTAGATGTCATAGTTTAAATTTAGCCTGGTTTGGATTAAAATCAGTTGTTTGAAGAAGGAAAATGTGCCCCGAAGCCTGGGCATTAAAACTCTGATTTAGTAAATATCCATCCAGGCAGGCATCACCTATACCAGGGCACTGACACTTACAGCTCCGGGTCTTTAGACCCTCCACCGAGGCTCGTAATAACTTTGGCTAAAATGTCATAAAATTAAGAAATGTTTTAAATTGTAAAGGTTATTAGAAAAATGCTAGCTTTAGCAACTTTTCCTTGCTGTTTTTTAATGCAATATATGCATAAAATGTCCACATAGGATGACGCTATGTTTTAAAGAATATACTTTTTATGTCTTTCTTATGTTTTTTTCCCCAATATGATTAAAACTATGTTGTTGTTTTTTTAAAACATTATTTGATATAAAAATGTATTGTCCTGCAGCAAAAATTATATTAAACCTAAAATAAATAAAATGTTGGTTCTTTAATAACCTGGCCCCCCAGACTGATAATGTGTAGCACTCTACGTTCTGCACGTTATCAATCTGGGATTGCGTCTATAAAATACATTTGGGGAAAGGACTAACATGCAGCAGCACTCTCCAAGCTGATTGGGTGAAGTGACACCTAGTGCCCGCATACCAAAGGTTAGTTTTAGCCAATCACAGTATTAAATTACAACACACACAGCATGTGCAATGCGGAACCACAAGAAGGTAAGCTAGTCAAGGCACTTCTTGCTGTTCTTCTTTCAAAGATGAAATTGTGTATTCTTACAAAACAAATGCGATAGCAGCATCTGCACGTGTCCTCCTGCTCCGCAATGTTTATGTCGGTTCGGCTGTGTCTAAATCTAAATACATTTCCAATAGTACGTATTGCGCGTTTTGTCAGATTACAACCACAAACTGTGTCTGTAAATTTGAAGGATTACACATGGTTTTTAAAAGTTTTACAGATAGGAGAGTTGTGTACAAATGTTTAGTTCTCCTTTAATTTGAAAGATGAGACACTTATGTCATCTTTTTTTTCTCTGTGTAATATCTATGGGTCGTTTAAATTACAATCACAATCATCTTCATAAATGTAATAGGTGTACTTTTCAAACATCAACCTGCCGTGGGACTACAGGTGGAAATGAGCATTTTTGCTATAACCTGGCACCAGGTATCTTTCCTGACTCTGTTTTGGTCAATGAGTTATTGTGCACTGCCTCTGTCAAATAAACAAGTACCATACCATACCAAATCCAGTGCAACAAATTGCCTTCAGAAGTCACCTATTCAGTAAAAAAAAAATAAAAATAAAAAAAAAAAGTCGACCTATACATGATTTAATCTCAATATAAATCCATCTGTCCCATTAAACATCATGAAACAAACAAACAGCATCATGAAAACCAAGGAACACAAGAGGGATGAAGGCCAGAGCTGCAATGGACTGGTTTAGATCTCAGAATGGCCCGATCAAAGTCCAGATTTAAATCTAATTGAAAACCTGTGGCAAAATATGAAAATAGACACCTAGATAAAAATGAAATAGATGCTTAATATACCCTCCTTTCAGTATGACTGAGTTTGAGCCATCCTGCACAGAAAAACGAGCAAGCATTTCAGTTTCTGCATATGTAAAGCTGGAAGAGTTTAAAAGGAGGAAAAACAATTCTAAACAATATTTTCCTGCTATTTTACTCTTATGCACCACTTTGTGTCGGCCTATTACATACAATCCCAATTAAAAACAACAAAATATCTGGTCGTTGACAAAATGGGAAACATTTCAAGGGATATAAATACTTTTACAATAAGATGAATTATAGTAACATACATATAATGTAAAGTGAGAAAGTATCCACTCTACTATAATTGAAACCTAAGATAACGAGTTACAAACCATAACTCACGAGAATAACTGTTTTCAAATGCATATTATCAGACGAGGAAAGGAAAGCAAGAGACAGAAACCCTTAAAACGGCTTGTTGAGTCTGGTGAGAGCAGCCATTCGCCTGAGTCGTTAGCACGGATAATCAGCTCTGTACGATCTCATAATAGGTGGCGAATATGAGGCTATTTTGCCAGACTGGGTGCACCCTAGGGTGTCAGTGCTGTTCACTCAAGATGCTTCTGCATGTAATTACAAAATGAAAATGCCACAACTACATATATTTCAAGAAGGCTTTCAAAACAGCCTGGATGAAGAGCCCAGTAGTTCACTGCACAGTTCAGGTCGTACATGACAACAAACAAGGGCAACTGAGCTTGATATTCACATCCTGTTCCAGCTCAGGCACTTCCATATTCCTCTGTCTTGTTGTTATGCAGTGTTTAGGGCTGTGATGGTTAAGCTGGAGGGGAGCATAATAATTCAGTTTTACTGCAGTGAATGAAAGCACTGCACATTTCGAGATGAACGTTTGAACGAAGCAGCTTAGATTTTTTTATTAATTTATATCTCACAACTGATTTATTTCAGCTCTTTAAGGTGTGAGTATGTTGTAGCTTTAGCTTTTGTTAGGAAATGCACTTAAGGACAATCAGTCTTGAAACCCACATTTTACAGTTTCACTGAAAACAGTATCTGCTCCCTTAAAGATGTCCTCTGTCGTTCTTTTTTTTAATCAGAGCTAAATGTAACAGATCATTACAAAAAGCATTTCACAAACGATTATTTAATTTATTGTGAGGATGTGGCTTGGGAATTTTCTATGGATACCATTTTTGTTCAGCCTCTTTCTTATTGTTGAATCATGGACCCTGACTTTAACTGAGGCGTAAGACGCTTGCAGTGCTTTAGATGTTGTTCTAGGTTCTTTGATGACCTACTGGATTAGTTGTTGATGCAGTCTTGAAGTAATTTATGTATATTGGGGACTTCTTGGAGGGTTCACCACTGTTCCATGTTTTCTCCAGGTGTGGATCGTGGCTCTCACTCTAGTTCTCTGGAGTCCCAAAGCTTAGAATATGGCTTTGCAACCAGTGGCGGCCGATGGTAAGATGTTTTTAGGGTTGTGATTAAGACATCAGAGAGTGCCACAGAAAAAAAACTCTAGTTCAACATAAATTAATCTATGGTCAAATGCCTGTGGCTGGAATTTTAACTCTTGTTGATCAGGTCCAAGTAGATTTATCTGCTTTTTTTCCTCCACTATAAGCTTTGGGAAATTACAGTTTCATAAATAAGTCATCACATTTTCTTTCACTGAGCCATTGTCACCTGTGTTGTTGTTGTTGTTGTAGTCTGGCTCTTCAGTTTGCATTATGTGTATATAGCTGTGTTTCCATTACAAATGTGTGTTAAACAGTAGTTTTGTTTCTTGTCAGCTTTGTAAAAGTTCTTCGAGGTGTTGCTTTTTCAGATCCTTTAAACTACTTCATGATTTTCTTGCTTCTACACACCTGTCAGTAATCCACCTGTGTGTGACAAGTGAAACTGAACGAAAAATGTGGCGTAATCACAGTTAATTGATGATTTATCAAGCGGTTGATATTCTATAGTTATATTTTCACAGATTGGTTTGGAGAGCTTTTTGTAGGGTAGAGGCAGCAATATTTAAATGCACTGTATCTTTCATATCTATGGGTCAATAAAGGTTTTGGACCATGTATATATCTGGAAAAAACTGGTTAGACCAACAAAACAAATGTTGGAACCAACATTTTCCTTACAGTCCTTTTTATTTCTCCAACCACCTGCACTGGGTTCAGTGGGCATCCCAATACAGAGATGGTCCTCCTAATGAGCTTGTCCAGCCGTTTCCTCTTGGCTACAGTTAGGCTGCTGCTCCAACAGACCCCACCATAGAAGATGGCTGATGCCACCACAGAGTCAAAGAAGGTCTTCAGGAGCGCCCCCCGCACTCCAAAAAACAGATAGAGTCTGCTCTGATCCTTCCTGTAAAGAGCATCAGTATTATGAGTCCAGTACAGTTTATGGCTGAGGTGAACACCCAGGTATTTATAAGAGTCCACTATCTCCACATCAGTTCCCTGGATGTTCACTGTGTCAGTGAGGTGGGTCTGTGACTTCAAAAGTTCACTTCCAGCTTTACAGTTTACATTTCTGAAGGTGGTACAGTTCTTAAACAAAAACTGTACCACCTCCAGAGGTAATTCTTTATGATACTAAAAATTTCACTGACTAAATGTCTATATTAGTAAATTATACAATTTTGACATATACTTGTGTTTTCAATTTAGTCAATTAGTGTTGTACCCATATTTAATCAAATTTAGAAAATTTTTACTACATATGCCTGTACTAAGTGGGTTCTCAGAAGATTGAAAGAAACAATGATCTTTAGTAAATGTTTTGGGACACTCAAAAAGTCCTGATCCTATCCCATGAGTAATGTTGGGATGCTGATCACAGCATCTTAAAACTGGTCTTGTTGGAGTCCCTGATGAAACGTAACTCCCAAAAGCCACTGCTGGTGTCATTTCTGTGATTTTGCCCCCCATCCCAACATTGAACCGTGCGGCTGCATTGTAGGCAGACAACTTTTAACAATCACACCCCATTTTCTTGTGCACGCCACGGTGTACAGATTTTCTATTTTAGGCAATGCATATTATTTGGTTAATCTAGCATATCTTCATGTTAACACATATTAATCTAACATACCTTGTTGTTGTCTAACAATCTAAGCCACTTTTATCAGAAACATATTTTATAACTGCTTGAAAGATAGTGAACAGTGGTACATTTACTCATGACCAGAACTAGAGCAACTGCTTAGGGACCCCCAGCCCGGTAGGGGGATGATTCAGCGAGTGCTTGACTTCTTATACAAAATATGGATCTTAAGAACCTCCTAAAATATGAAGTTTATGAAACACTGGCTCAATTTTAGATTTCCTCCTACAATTACCGAATGGAGATTTTTATTTGGATTTAAAACACCTTTTAAAGTGAGAGATTTTAATTTATGTAGGATATGAAGGAAGTCGTTATTAAATGCCAAGCATATTATTCTTCAGACCCTATAAAACCTTGGTCCCTCTTTACACACAACAGCACCACACCAAATAAAACAATGTATAATGAGACTATTATTTGGACAATGCAGAATTTTGTTGCAGCTCTCATTTAAAGGTGACATACAATATCGCCAGACCAAACACCAGTGCATAATGGTCCCCGCTCTTTGTGTTTTTGATCTGCGTCTGTAGGCGTAGAATCAAAATGGTGCCCATCTTGAACTCAGGCGTGAGAGTAGGGAGTAGCAAGATGGCGGCCAGTGACTTCAGTTTTTCGGCAAAATCAGCACTCCAGTGTATTATATAGCTCAGTGCTTGAAACTCAAGGCAGCCATCTTGAATTCAAAGGCATCTGATGTAAAGTCTGACAACTCTGTTGACATGCGTGTAGGTGCTTTAATTTTCTATGACCTTCACAACAAGCTTGTGTTTGAATAAAAACGTGCTAAATTCAACTTCATTATGAGACATGAGACTGAAAGGAGGTGTTTTTTAATGACTATCATACTCTTCACATGAAAAGTATCAAGCTTTCTGCACAAAGCAAACAGATCAGACTCTTAGCTGCTACACCACCATCCACCAACTTCTATATTGCATGCTTACTGCAAAATCTTACCGTTCAGTGTATTAAGCAGCGTTTGTCTAAAACAAAAACTGGGTGAAAATAACAGGTCTAAACAGTGAAGCAACCTCATGATAAAAAGGTTTACAACATATTAGAAAAAAAAAAATTGTGGCCACCAGAAGAATCAATTTTCGACATTTCACCTCTCTCCAGAAAGAGTTCACTGACCTTGGCTTTTAAATTTACAGCTCTGTGCAGTCTCTATTGGAGTGGGTGTCAACAACGCATTGAGTTGAAAGTTTTAGTGTAACACATTGCTGATCATGACACATATGGATTTAATGGGCCCTTGGGCCACCCTTGTGTGTCTCACGTTGTTCACAAAGGATAAATATCTAAACTCAGGGTGTAATAACACGGGTGGGGGGGATTTGTGGAGGAGACCATCGTTTCTAATCTTAGGTCTATGAAAGTGCTTCTGAATGAATCATCAGATTTGTTGATGTCACCGAGGGCTTGTTTGACGGATCACTGACAATTTCTGTAGAGGTTTGTAAGGAATCATTTTAAATTCAAGATTTTTGCAAACAATCTTTGTATCATCTAAAATAATAAAACATATACACTTTGTTACAACAACATTCAAATGCTTTGGATTTCTTTCATGTTACAGCGACAGATTCCAAAAGGTTTCATTGGGACTTTACGTGATAGGCCAACACAATGTTATGCATTTCTAATATATGTATACAGTCTATTTTATTTTTATTTATCAGTACCATTTTTTTAGGTGTATCTGAGTTTGCCATTTGCTTTCACTTTGCTTATTGCTTACTGAATTCCCCCTTTAAATCAATACCTGGAAGAACCAGATTTGACTTCAGTTATAGCTTTAAAGTGTTTTAAGGGTGCGTCTCTACCAGTTTTGCACTCAACACTGAGTTATAGTCACGTGTTGGGTTGTAGTGCAGGTCTGTGAGGACTAGGCGTGAACACATAGAAGCGCTGTAGACGTTTACTTGACACGAACAAAGGTGCATTTTTCACCAAAAACACAAGGGGGCAGTACTGAACATAGCCAGTAGAAACAGTTGATGTCACACGCCAATAATGGCTGTGCAGAGTATCGTAAACAATCTTGAAGAATGGTTGGTGTGTTTATGGCTGCCAAACAGAAATAAACGAAGGCTTAGAGACGTAGAAGAAGGTGTTGACCCGTTGCGTACAGGAAGACGTGAAGATAGGGAATACAGCCTGTCTGTTAAGCCCATAAGGATCTTTTTAAATAAAAGGTTTAAAAAACACAAAATCAAAAGTGATTGCTTTACATACTGCGGGTTGTTGTTTTTAACTTGATTTAGGCTGAAAATGATGGAAACAGAAGTCAAAATCTTTGTTTTTACCCATAAACTTCTGAAAGTATGCTGGTGAAGATTCTCAGTCACCCAGGTCATGATCATTCCAAAAAAAAAGGTTAAAAAACAAAACAACTGGACTTTTTTCAGAAGTTTGAAGACATTTTGCTTCCCATCCATAAAGTTTTCTCAGTTCAAATGTCTGGTGTAGTGTGGAGTTCCAAGCTTTATATTTTTGGCCAAAAAAGCCTTGTTATGGTTTAGATAACATGCAGATTAAACCAGAACTGGTCCACCCCTTTGCAATGGAAGTCGCTAGGGTCATCGTTGACCTGGCTTACAGGGGAGATGTTGTGATCACCTGCATGGATCACCTGCATGAAGTTTGAAGACGTTTCGCTTCCCATGCAGAAAGCTTTCTCAATTCAAGGAAAGCCATAACATCTCTTAGCCAGGACCAAAGCACCACTATATTAACAGCCGAAAAAAGAAAAATGAACCGTGGTCCTCAACACTTTGGACTACCAGGACAAAATTCTCACTCTACTGAGTGACACCACCACGTATGAGTATTTGAAAAGAGATCCAACCAACACCTACAAAAAGAAAATCACGGACTACCTTCAACAACTAGAAAAGGACAAGGTAATTAACAGTTGATCTTATTATAGATAATATCTAGGGGGAGACATTCCATGCTTATATGGATTCCCAAAAATTCACAAGGAAGGAGCACCACTCAGACCAATTGTCAGCAGCATTAACTCAGTAACATATAACATTGCTAAACAGCTTGCTAGTATTTTAGCCCCCCTGGTGGGAAACACACCACATCACATAGAAAACTCCAAAGATTTTGCAAACAAAGTCAAACATTTAAAGATGGCGCCAGGAGAAACTCTGGTGTCTTTGGATGTCACTTCACTTCTCACTTGCATATTTACATCAGAGGAAGTCAGGAAACATCTTCAACAAGACAGTGACCCAAACAACAGGACTAATTTCATTAATTACCCTACTGAACCTTTGTCTTTCCACAACCTATTTCAAGTTCAATGATATGGGATCTCCAGTTTCACCAATTGTAGCCAATCTTTACATGGAAGAAATGGAAAAGAGAGCTTTGGGAACCTTCAGAGGAACACCACCAAGCCACTGGTTTAGATATGTGGATGACACATTTGTCAAAATCCAGTTAAAAGAAGTGGAAGCTTTCACAAGACACATCAACTCAGTGGACAACAACATCAAGTTTACCAGAGAGGATGCCAACGACCTCAAGCTACCTTTTCTCGACTGTTTGGTGAATTTGGAAGGAGTTGGGAACCTCAACATTGACGTGTATAGGAAACCCCCTCACACAGACCAATATCTTCTTTTTGACTCACACCACCCACTGGAGCACAAACTTTCTGTCATCGGAACCTTACAACACTGGGCCGAGCATGTCCCAACTAAAACAGAGGGAAAGCACAAAGAACAGAAACACATCAAAGATGCTCTCCAAACCTAACTGGGCGTTTGTCAAATCAGCAAGAAAATCCAAAAGACCCGCTGCGGAACATAATGGTGAGAAGAATAAACGCAAAAACATCGTCATCCCATATGTTGCTGGAGTCTCTAAAAAACTGAAGAGGATTTTCTCCAAACACAAAATCCCAGTATATTTTAAACCAAACAGGACCCTCAGACAGTGGCTGGCGCATCCTTAGGAGAAAACCCCCAAACCTAAGATGAGTGGAGTGTTGTATGCTGTTCAGTGCAGTGAGGAATGTTCTGATCTTTATATGGGAGAAACCAAACAACCTCTCCACAGATGCATGGCTCAACACAGGAGAGATACCTCCTCAGGACAAGACTTTGGAATGCCTCTGTGTGCAACTGGGAGCACAACAAGTCGTAGGCATTGTTTACATTCTAAGAATAAACTTACAGTACGCTCAAATTCACCTGTTTTGTCATGGTAGTAGATGAGAACAGTACTGTTTTTGCCTACCAGCGTGACCCGGATGTAGTGCGGATGTAGCTCGTGACGTCACGCGTGAATTGGTCTATATAGCTTGGAGCTCCACACTACTCCAGACCTTTGAATTGAGAAAGCTTTCTGGATGGGAAGCGAAACGTCTTCAAACTTTGGAAAAAAGTCCAGTTGTTTTGTTTTTTAAACTTTTTTGGAACTCTGAAAGTATGGCAGTAGCCTAATATGTGCAGGCTGTTGTTAGTCACAGAATAAACAGTAACAACATATCATTTACCAAATTTGGGCCGCTGAAACTTCTGGGCCATTTGATGTCAATACAGACAAACTTGTTTTTTGAGAGCTTCTTTGAATTCCCGCATTTTGAATTAAACTTGTCTGTGCCAAGTTATAAAAACTTTGAGGTTCATGACTTCTCTCTACGACAATGCTTAGGGCAGTCACAGTGAGATTGTATCCCTTTTGGCGCATGCATCCTACCGCCAGGTTCAATGCGTCAAGTATAAACCTAGCTTAATACTCTCATCCATTCTTCTTTAAAAAAGTCCAAGGTTGCTCAAATTGGCTAGAAAGCATCATTGAACACCAGTTTGCGACCCCAAAAGTTTTTTTTTTTTTTTTTGCTACTACTCATGTCCTTTATTTGACAGTAAGCTGACAGAAAAGGGGATTGAGTGAGGAGGGGCGGTCCACAGGACGGGACTGGAACCCGCCAAAAATCGAGTGCCTTGTCCAAAACGTCTTGATTGGATTTAGGTCTGGACTTGAGCAGCACCATCATAACACTTAATCTTGATTTAAATCATTCTATTGGATGTTAAGGTTTCTACTCCAGTCTCAAGTCTTTTACAGCCCGTATCTGGTTTTCCTTTGGGACTGTCCTGTCCCATCAAGTCCGACCAGCTTCCTTATCCCAGCTTCCGACAGCATGGAGCTGCCACCACTATGCTTCACAATGGGCATGGGTGTGTTGTGGGTGATGAGCTGTGTTAGTTTTCTACAACGCACAGCATTTTTCATGTAGGTCAAACTTTAGATTTGGATATATAACCACATTTGCTGTGTGTCCTTCCTATTGTGTGTCAATTGAAAAATCTTACCACTCTTCCTTTAAGCGAGATTTGTGGTTCACAACTAATAGCTGTCCTCAAAACAGATTCTTCTAACTGAGCTGTGAGTCTCATAGACACAGTATCTGCAGCACCTCCACAGATACTATGTCTTGATAGACTTGCGGTTGTGTCTTATGCTTTTGGTTAATGGGTAGGCTCGTACTCTGTAAGATAATACTAAAATTCTCCAACAAACCCGTGAGACCTTCTGAGAATTGGATTTATACTGGGAATAATATTCCACATAAATGGACTTGTTCTACTAATTAACTGACTTGTGAAGACAGCTGCAGTAGATTTTATTTTAGGGTAACAAAGTAAAGGTGGGTGTATACAAACTTTTGAGATATTTATATGCCAACAGTTTAGAAAACTATTCCCTTCGCAAGCATGCACTAATTTGTGTTAGTCTATCACATAAAATCCATATGAAGCTTTGTGTTTATAATGTGCAAAAACGTAAAAAGGCTTAAGGACTATTTATTGTTGTGCCTGCAAAAGTATATGTCGTATATGTTTACTTTGCAAAGTATTTTTAATACAGTTCTATCAAGGGGTGGTCTTTCAAGCAATGCCAGAATCTCTCTTTTTCATGAACCATCACCAACAGTTTCCGTCGGAGAATCTGAGAAAAGTGAACTACTCAGGCTTAGGATTCCCCCTTAAAGCAGCAGAGATGACTTGTTCCACCGCTGCAAGAGGCTGTTCAGCTGGCCCAGGGAGAGGGATCATGAGTACAATATTGACTTTAAATTACAGCAATAGCTGCTGCTCATGTTCTCTCAGAACCATGCTGTGGATCAAACGCAAAGATCAGGCCAGGATTAGGAAAAAGCCACTGACAAGCACAGAGGCACCTCTGTGCTGCGGTGCACTCAGCACCGTCCAAATCTCACCCTAAGCTCTCCCCCCGCCCCGCAGCATGTAACGCAAAGACCTGACGTTTGGGTTTCAAAGCCAAAACTGATCAGGAAACAAGATAATTTACGCACAACGCAAAAAGGTGGATTCAGAGATATTCCCTCACATTTGCTTACAGGTTACGGCTTTGCTCCCGCAGCATCCTCTAAGTGGGCTTTTACTTCTCCTTTTTTACTAGCAGTTGTGGGATGTGACAGGCGTGATAAACGATCTTACCCTGCGCTCGCTTTGACAAAGAAACAGCATCGCAATCTGCATGTGCTCCATCCTTTCGCCATCATTAGGTGTAATTGGGATTCACGGTGAGGCATGTTCCCTCTCCGGGAGTGAAGCCGCTTGCTCCCAAACTGTACAGGATACAGACAAGGAGATGTGTCCATGCCCCTTCTACGGCAATAATACTACCTGCATGTACTAATGTCACACTCCTGGCTAATTCTAGACTGAACAGACATGAGCTCGCAGCAAATCCACCCTCGAACCAGGTTTCATTGTCACGCTGCGCTGTTTTGATGTCAAGGGCAGTACACTGGTTGGTACTGACATCTGTCTGAGAAGGCTGGAGCACATTCTCCAGCTATAAACACAAAGCTGATTACAGTGCTGCTCATTAGCTTTAATGGGGACGCGTAAGGAATTTACACCGCTCGGCAACAAGGTTAAAAAAGACTCATGAGTCGCAGTATTTATGCAGTATATCCTGCTGCACTATTATTCATCATTAAGGATATCCAAACAACACAGCACATACAGTAAAGCTGGGGGCATAACTGGAATAGCATTATTTAACGTGGAGTGGTAAACTGTGCGTCCTCGTTGCCCCCGTTTCCCAGCGAAGCGTTCCAAATCCCAATTTGCGCTCTTTTAATGCACCAGAGTTGGTTCTGGCGGCAGCAGAAGCACAAAGTCGTTGTTTCTTGACCTCAGTCTGCATATCCTCTCCTCTTCCTTTGAATCCAAAGCTCCCCACCTCCTCCTCCGCACACACACCATCTTTAGCATTTAGAATTAATTGCACAGTTATCCTCAAATTAATTCCTAACTGTTTTACAACACACACAGAGAAAAGGGCAAACCAATTATTATTCTGTTTTCACCTTACAGAGGGGGATATTATGCAAATGATCCTCTCTACATGAGAAGGAAGAGTGGGCTTTATTTTCCTCAGCAGATGCTGCTGAGACAGCCTCGCGTTCTGTTGAGGGGGGGACACAAAAGTGGGGATGCTGTGAAGATCTGATCGCTCCACCTGGCTTCCTACTGACTCCATATCTGAGCAATAATAGAAAACACACGGATTAATTATTTATTTCAAAGATGTTTATAGTTTCTCCCCCCCCCCTCTCCATATTTCACGTCGGACAACTAAGGTTAAATGGAATGTTCTAGGCGATGTCTGGAAGTATTTTACAACTTCTGTGCTTATACGAGCCGGAGGTGTTTCTTGATGGAAGACAAAAGTCTCTGGGCTGGGCCGCCCTGCAAAATGTTTTATTTGCTTTTTTCCCAGGAAATGAATACATACTAAGAAGGGCCTGTGAGCCAGGCATGGCTGGCAGGACAGCTACAGTGCCATATTCATACCACTTGAACCTTTTCACATTTCATACACAGCGTAGTTTATTGGGATTCTATGAGGTAGACCGACACAATGCAATGAGTTATTGTAAAGAGGAAGGACAAAGATGGAGGATTTTCAAAAATTTCAAACATAAAAATCCAAAAAGTGAGGACTATGCAGCCTGTATACATTCAACCCCCTTTACTCTATTACTCCTAAATAAATTCCAGTCCAAACAATTCCCTCTGAAAGTCGCTTAAAATTAGGATCTCAGTGTAATCCCAGTTCTATGAACCCATACAGATTTTTCTGATAGTGAAAAAAACATCATGTTGAAGACAATGGAGACACTGTTCAGTTCATCTTCCACAAATGGAAATCAACATGGCACAACTACAGACCTACTAATAAATAGTAATTGTCAAGGAGCTGCAAAGATCTACAGTTTGGGTGGAATGAGTTGAGTGGTCAACTTTTAGTCTTCACTTCTTCCCACATTTGGACTTCATGGAAGTTAGAAAAGATTGTTGAAATAAAAAGAAGTCAATTGATGTCCCCCTTTGCATCCTCCTAACACATATGCAGGGGAGACTTAAACATCCAAAGCCATTTTTATTACAGAAAACTAACCCAATGCCCACAGCTAAACATGGAGGTGGCAGCATCATGCTGTGGGAATGCGTTTTCAGTAGGCACGGGGAAGCTGGTCAAAGTTGATGGATTGATGGGCTGATGGGGTTTTAGATACAGCATTTCTCCGGAAGGAAACTTGTCAGAATCTGCAAAAGACTTGAAACTGGGGCAGAGGTTCACCTTCCAGCAGGACAACAACCCTAAACGTAGAACCAGAGAACAAATCATGTGCATGTCTCATAAAGCATCTCCATCTTTGATAATTTTCTAGATTAATTTGAAATTAGGTTATTTGCCAAACGGCGATAAATGATGTGCATAGATGCTACTCTTCGAATCTGACGTTATTGCAAGGAAAAATGGACCGAAATAAATCAGTCCCTAGATGTGCAACAAGAGTAGAGATATGTCCCGTAAGGCAGCAGGAGAGGGTGTACAAATGCAAGCCATACTATTAGGATTTTCCTTTTGGTAAAAGACTTTCACCTTGGTGAAAAACATTACATTTAATTTTCTTGTCCTTCACAGGTATGCACTACTGCTCTATCACGTACATTCCCAACAAAATAGATTTAATTATGCAGTTATGATATGACAAAAATAAATAAATTAAGAGTCCAGAAGTCCAGAGTGTATTAATGCCACTTGGCAGTGGCAAGACAATGTATGAGCAAAGGTTGGTTTCAAAGACGACAGGAGGCATCTCACCTCCCTGGGATGCTTTACACTTCTGATCATGGTGAGTGTTTATTAATCTGAGACCTTGAGACCTCAGAGAAGTTTCCAAAACAGTGACAGGGAGCATTTGCAACTTTTTTTTACAACCAAGGAACTGAAATCATGTTGTACAGACAGCAACAAAGCCAGCTTTCTTTCGTAAGCTGCAAAGAACAAAAGCTCTAAATGAGCTGCAATGATGAGTTAAGGTCAAAGCACTTATCATCTTTACAAATCAGGGGAAGATGCTTTCATGGAAATAAGCTCCCCCGAGTATCCATCATCACCTCAGAAAACTGCTTGCAGTGGCGCAGCTCCAGGTGCTCGAGCAAATTGGGCTCTTCGACGTGGAATGGATCAACCGTCGGCTCAATATCCATTATTCTCCCTCGCTGTGATCTGCTGGAGTTCTGTAAGTGGGTGTGGGTAATTGTGTACCTCATTGTGTGCGTGTTTTGGACCAAACTTAATCATGATGTCAGGCTGTTAATAAAAGGTTATTAGAGGGAACAAAGATCCAGGTTTTACATATGTTAGGCATAGAGGGGTCCCAGGAAGCTCTGTCTCTGAGGTAAACACGGGCCCTCATGACAAATGACGCTCACGCTGAGTTTAGATAGTTAACAAGAGACCTCCTTATTAACCAGGTCTGCATAGATAATTGGCATTTGAGCCTCGTGTTTTGAATCTGGCCCGAACACTGTCATTTATCAAGAACTCAAGCATGCTGTCGTGGCTCCGTAATAAGCTGCGGTAACTGATGACTCAGGATTAAGTGGCTGGATTGAGAATGAAGGAGGAGAAAATGGGACACGGCCATGTTGCAAGGACTTGGATGGATGTTCATAGCGATAAAGGAGCCGTTATTCCTGACAAGATGGGATCTTTCTAGCATCAAACCATGGCGTGGTGATACAAGTCAAACCTAACAGGAGTTTTATGATGAGGGGGCTTCATAACCTTGTGTTGACTAAAGTTATTAATCCTCTCTGAAAATATTTTATGTTTTGAAAAAGCATGCACTCATCTTCAATATTATTATTTTCTGCCAACATGTGTCTGTGCACCCTAACTTCCCATATTAGTAAAAAAAAAAGTTGGGCATCATGTTAATGAAACAGTATTAAGAAAAATAAAATAATAATTAAAAAATAGCGGACTCCTATGGGTTGTCCTAGATCGGAATAAAAATGGGGCTAGCAAGGAACCGTGAGGAACTTCCTGATGGGCCAAATTCATTTATTTTTTTGTTTATCAGCTTTTACTCTTTGTAAGTATGTGTTCAAGTTAAATACACCTTTTTAATTCTATAAATCAGTTCACAATAATAAAAATTACATTACTAGCAGAAAATCACAAATGGCCAAAATTACAAAAACGAACAAACAATAAATAAAAATGCTGTTTTCAGACCTTAAATGACAAAAAGAAAACAAGTTTATATTAATTTAAAACAAAAAGTAAATATTTTCAGTCGCAGCCTTCACGTGTCTTGGGATGCTCATAAGGATGTCGGCTTCAGGCGGTGTGAATTTCATGAAAAAAGCTATATGGGCCCCATATGGGAGTATTTATCAAAGCTGACACAAGATATGAACACACTATTCTATAACATTAGAAATGTTAGACAACTTGGGTTTGCAAATGCAAATATGATTTTTACACATCATCAATAATCCCACAAAAATACCATTATTAACTCTGTGAAGCCTGGTCCTTTGTTATTATAATCTGACATTCTGAGGAAAATGTCTGCTTGTTCAGGAGAGCTAACATTTCAGAAAAAAACTTTTTACACGCTACTATTACCTTTGCTGTCTATAGCATGAATAATTATTACCTTTTTTAAAGCAAAAAAAAAAAAGATCAGTGTGTATTGTCTTACATCTTCTACCCAGGCTTTACAGCCCTAAAAGCCACAACCAAATTTCTTTAAAAACTAAAACAATTCATTCAACTTTCTTTTTCAAATGTTAGAAAGGAAACTGTTTCCTGTGAGGCACAGCAATATTTTAGTCACTTTTCAAGCAGAACAAGTCAATCAACATAATATGATGATTTTATACTTTACTGTTGCAAACACTTATAATGGATTGTGTTGGATGCATGATGCACAAAGTTCAAACATGGATTATGGGAAAAGTTTAGCCGTGGTGATGGATGACAGTAGATAGCTGGATGGTCCCCAAATAAATTTTTGATTGAAAGATTTGGAAACTTGGATCATCTTTTTGCAGTTTCATATAATATCTAACATTACTAAATCCAAAACCAAAAAATGCAAACCAGCTTTTTCAGACGTTTTCATCTTTATACGGTTGTCATTTGCCATAGTACATACTATTTTATATATTTTGATACCATCCATCTATCGGCCGGGATTCAATCTTGGAACCTGGGCAACAGTGCCATAATCCACCCCAATGTGCTGCCCCAATTTCATACCAACAACATGCAACTCTAGTGTTTAAAGTATTTATATAATTTTTCTCAAGTTTTAAACCAATATAAGTTTTATTTAGAGTTCATCACAATCAAATTATCACAGCGCTTTACAGGTTTTAGTTAACATTACCAACATGAGGAGGAGTCAGGGTTCTGAAAAGCTAGGTATCCTTTCAGCCTGGGTTCAGTGGGTACCAAAGTAGACCAAGGTTTTATAAAGTAAAGTTTTTTTAAAGCGCTAATATTTTCCATCATTCCAGTCCTACGATTTAACCTCCTTAAGCGGCAAAGTTTGAGACCTGGGTTTTCTATAAATTGTTTGGAGCATAGAATAGCTCAGCCATGCCCCTCCCCCACATGTTGGTATGCATTGTGGGTCAGCAGGCTAAATGACTCCCACCTAGTATTTAAGAAATATTTGGCTATTAGGAAATATTTCCTGTAGCCAAAAACACAAATTCATGGTGTTATGCACCACCCTGCACTCCTTTGACATAGTTTACCAGCAAGCTATATGTGGCATGTCTGTTAAAGCTGTAGTTTGAAGTGAGGTCCTGTAAAGTTTTTATCAGGAACAGGTTGCTTACCTTTCGTAAGACAGATGTCATATTGCTGGTAGTTTGAAGAAACGTCAATAAATCCTTAGTTATGGGAAAGGCCAACAGCTAGCCAGAGGGTTACAGCTAGACTGTTACAGTTAATTTTCTCTACTTAAAACAGATAAAACTTAAAGGTGATATATGGTTTTCAGTTCTTCCTTTTCACATTGAAATCGTTCAGTTGTGGTGTTTATAAAGTGGAACTGCAATGCTTTGGTCTGATTTTCCTTATTCATTTACTCCCACGTTCCCCCTTTTGACTGCTGCTCTGAGAGTTATCTGAGAGCAGCTCGTTTTGGTGCTGTCCCTTTAAATTTAAATCCCACCTCCATGTTGCAGAGCGTTCCACTTCACCCCGTTTGACCATTTTTGGAATATTTTGTGGGGGGATGGTGTAATGAACAAGTCAACATTTTGACTTATCCACTTGTAGCTTAGGCTACAACATTGCTCCGAGAAATAAAAATGGTGGATTATCAAAATTGGTAAACCGGAAGTCCGCAACCTGGTTTAGCAGCTCCACGGCAAATACTATGACGTAATCTGTTAAAAAAACATAACAGAAAGCAGAGAAAGCTGAATGGCTTTCCAAAAGGAAAATAAAAATATCTACGCAGCACTGGGAGAGACTACATTCAAACTTTCTGCACTCCTAGAGACTCCAAGTACACAACAAAATGTGTTTAAGGGCTAGAAAAAAAAATTTGCATGATATTTTTCCTTTAAAATCCATACATCCATAACAAGACCTGTCTTACAATATTAAATGGCAATGCTTTTTTTAAAAAAAGAAGCTGGTTTATTCTATTTTTTCAACTTCAATTCGATTGGTGCAGGCCGCCTGTGGTTTCAGTAAACCTGATCATCCTGTTGTAAATCTGCCAGTTTCCAAACCGCAACAAGAGCTGGAAAAATTCAGGAACACTCCGTCTTCTGTGGTGTTGCTCAAATGACCCTCTGTCCCAGGATCAGAAGCTCTCCCCACTCTTGGTGGATTTAGAGCAGACTAATGACTTTCAGAGGATCTGACTATCCAATAGTCTCCCAACTCTCTGAAGATTTATCCTTTCTTCTACAAACTCACTGCCTTATGACATCTGTCAACAATAGGTATGACAGCTATTACAGACATCTCTTCACAGAGCATCGTTTCAGTCGGAATCCTCTCTTTACATCTATCAAAGTCAAAATACCCATAATAACTATTGTAATCAATATTCGTTTATCAGAAGCAGGAGTAATTGTTTTGCTTTTGTTTTGGATAAAACGTAATTACATCACATCTTGTTTTTAAAAATACTGAAACTATGAAAATGGTAAGCAGGGTTTAATAATCACCTGACTTAAACCCAGAATCACTGGGTTCCTGTGTGTGTGTGTCTTTGTTCACCTGCCCTCCTTTTATCTCCCCGGTATATAAGTGCAGCTAATTACAGATGATGGCTGGTGATCAACTGCAGGTATGGGAGTCACCTCAGGCCTCGCCCAGCTACATGCATCTCCAGCTCTCCCCTCACTCTGTCAGGCCTGCTTGGCAGCGTCTCCTTTTCCTAAAGTCTCCAGATGTCCAGTGGGGCGCGCCAAGTCACAGCAGGAGTGCCTGCAACCCACTCCATCTTCAGCCTATCTTCTTTTTTCTTTTTTTTGGGAGTGTGAGCCGCCCGTGTGTGTTTAAAAAGAAAAAGTGGCAGTCAACGGGACTAAAAGGGGAGGAATGTGCATGTGTGTTTGGGAGGGGGGGTCCTCTCTGAACTTGCATTACTCACGAGTAGAAGGAGCGTGCTGCCAGCATCCAGCATGTCTGCCCACACGCCCCTGCCACGCCGCTTAGACCTCTCGGTTGGAGGAGATGATGGAGAGAATCTGGGATCGAGGAGGGGGGGGATTCCAGAGGAATCTGAGAGACACAGAGATAACAGAGGCTCGGTTTCTGGACGACTCCACCTGATATGGTAGTCCTGATCTCCGTGTTGAGTTTCTTTTTGGGAGGGATGAAATTGTAAAGTGACAGCTGGGTTATTTGCAGATGGATTGTTGTTTGTGAAGCATATATATATATATATATATATATATATATATATATATATATATATATATATATATATATATGTGTGTGTGTGTGTGTGTGTATGTATATATTCTAATGCTGGTAGCTGGCATTTAAAAAGACACAGCTGAAAACTCAATATTTACTTTCCGCTACAAGTTCTTTCAGGAGTAACATATGGGCACTGAAAAAAAATAAAAGATATGAAGAACGGGTTGTGACCAGTGTGTGATTGAGAAAACAGTCACCGGAAACAACTCGGTGCAACATGTCTGTTTGCAGCAACAGTACAGCAAATAAAATAAAATAAGAGCAAATCTTTATAAAGTAAGAGAAAGCTGCACCGTTTACAACAACTACTCAAAAAAATGTCAATTTTCAAATGATAACCATGCGCTTTTGGACAAATTCTCGCTCATCAATCCTCCATCAAGGATAAGTTTCTCGGGCTTCTCGGCTGTCACCTGGCAATACCCCCATGTACCCATAGGGGGCTCTAGTGTACCACAGATTTTTACTGCCAAGAGTCGGTTAACTGCAGCTCAGAGACCAGAGCCGCTGATTGGGCTCAGAGTGGACCTTTTGAACCGCTGTGTTGGGCAATTGATACAAACATTAAGCAACCACAATATGAGCACGCAGTAATACTCTGATCAAACGCAAAGCAGGTGAAAGAAAATGATATATATATAAAAAACAGGCATGAGGCGTTTGGTTGGAAGAGGGACGCATAGTGGAGAAAAACTGGAGTGAATACATACCTTATCTCTGTACTCATATATAGCATGTGTGTGCGTGTGTGTGTGTGTGTGTGTGTGTGTGTGTGTGTGTGCACGGCTGTATGAAATTTCTGAGGTGGTGAGCAGTACTTGATGAGCTAGCTCTGGAGACCTCTGAATTTTAATGATGTTGGAGATGATATTGTGTGTCCTTCAGCTTGTTATACTGACACAAGCACTCCATAAATCATCATACCTAGCTATCGTAAAATCAATACCAAACTGCTACCTCAGCGCTAACCCGTAATAAGTTTTTCAGCCGTCTAACAGCTTAAACTTTGCTGTAATGCCGTTCGACCTATAGGTTAAGATCAGAGCATGCTTAATTTGTTTTGTAATAGAGACTTTCTAATCCTTAATGAAGCGCCTATTAGGGAGGCCTTTGTTGGCACACTGGTGATCAGTTGGTGGAACAGCCACTGCAATTAAGTTTGAATCTTTGTCCTGGAGCTAAAAAATAAAAAAATAAATAAAATAAAAAAACGAGAAGGAAAATAAGGGGGAGAAAAAAGAAGAAGCACGGGCGGGGAAAAAAAAAAAGCAGCTTGAGCGGTCAATAAATGTTAATCCAGTCAGATGTCGTCTGCGCCTTTGAACAGGGCTCATGCTGGGTTTTTTTTCTTCCACATGCACTTGTTTCATCCTCCCCCCCCCCCCCCCCCCCTCTTAAGAGAGGCCATCCCTGAAGGATACTGCCACTGATCCTGAGACCAGACTAGCACTCTATAATAAGAGCCCATGTGTAAGCAATATTGTCCACATTAAACACATTATTAGCAAGCTTTGTGTTAAACAAAAGACATAAATACAGCCGGGGAAAATAAGAAAAAAAGGGGAGACCACACTCGTTCCACGGAGGAGCAGAAATAACAAGAGTCCATTTAGGTTCAGAGATGATCTCTGCTGCACACTTTGTTAGAACAGCAACAACAATGCAAAAAGAACCAAAAAAAAAAGGGATGATATGCCTTGAGGTTTTTTTTTTTTCCTTTAAAGGAATGATAGTTATAAACTGGGCCAGCGTTTTCCAGAACACAAAACATATGTAAAAGCCCCTTTTGCACAGGAGAGAAGCCGTCGCCACAATTTGTGGAGCGCAAGCAGCTTATGAAAGTCAAATTGATATGTGGCGTAATCTGACACGGCTTCAAAAACAGCCCTAACAAACCAGCAATGCAGGCAGCGGTGACAGTCAGGCGGCGTGTTTTCTTCTTCTTCTTCTTCTTCTTAAAAGCTCCACAGGTGATCAGGATTTAATGGGAGGGAGAAGGCAAGTCCAACAAAGGAAACCAGACGAGTGATTTTTACACAGGGAACTCCTTGTGTTTGTGCACTCCACTGTAAATATGAGCCTGAACAGCATTGTCTTTACACCCTGGTGGATCTAGTAGCTATTAATAGGCCAACCTGGGTCAGCGCCCCAAAAACTGCAGGTGGGAAAGATTAAGCAACAAAGTGACCAGGCTCCACTATTCATGTGTCATTTGAGCACATACCCATGCACCGATGCTTTTTTATTTTTTTATTTTTTGGGGTGGGTGGACATTTTTGGTTGTGCTCCATAAACAGGAAGAGGTGGAAACCAGATGTCAGAGGTCTTGCTGGCTGACGCTGAAACATCTGTATTCAGGATGCCTTGATGATTAGACACCAAGCTACCAGGAGAGAAAAATGAACTGGCTCTCACTCAAACAGGGTGCCTGTGAAAGGATTTTAATATGACTGCTACATTATTAGTTTTCATAATATATGGGCAATTTGAACTTAGCTTTTTCAGGTCAGAATATGACTCTAAAATGTGCTGTGTAAACAGATGATTGAATAAACAAATTAACACTTCTGTCCATGTGATCTTGACAGAGATATAAATCACTGCAAAATTACATTTTGGACTCCAAAAGGAAAATCACAATGAAAAGTTCAGTAATATTTTATAATTTCATTACGTCTTCTGATAATAAATAGCAAAATATGGTCTCCCAAATTCAGTCCAGCAGATAATTCTAATCATAGTAATACCAATTTGAAAGTAAAATGGTTAAAAACAAAATCATTTAAGAAAAACTAGTGAATTGTGTCAATGATAATCATAATTTTTTAAAGAATCTGCATTAGAGTAATATCAGCTATCATAAAATGTCTAATGATTCATGAAAAACTGAGTAATAAGTAAATAAAAAATAAAACGTGAGATTCGATTTTTTGAGTTTTAGTATTTAAACATTTGAATAGATGCCTCTTCCTATTTTAAGTCATGTTTCAATCCCATGGATATATGTCTCATTTCCATAAAAATATACATTTTATTATTTCACTCACAAATGTTTTTTGTTATATCTAAACCTTATACAGAATATATAGCATCTAGCTGACCTAGCTGACCTACGTGGTTTGTAATCTAATATTATTTATTTTTGTGTTAAAATTAGCTTTAAATAAATAAATAAAAGTGTATATTGATACTTACATCTTCCCAAGCAAGTCACTGTCTTTAAATTATTT
Source organism: Fundulus heteroclitus (assembly GCF_011125445.2). NCBI lineage: Eukaryota > Metazoa > Chordata > Actinopteri > Cyprinodontiformes > Fundulidae > Fundulus > Fundulus heteroclitus. Next base: position 26,311,015 of record NC_046367.1, read on the forward strand.
TGTCAGGTATTATTATTATTATTATTATTATTATTATTATTATTATTATTAATAATAATAATAATAATAATAATAATAATAATAATAATATCATCATCCATCATCATCATCATTATTATTATTATTATAATTATTATTATTATTATTATTATTATTATTATTATTATGCTTACATTTGTTCATACTCATCCTATGATTAGGATCCTATGAAGAAAATCGAGCTCCACAGAAACCTTATGAACTGATCCTGCTATAACTTCATAAGCATGTCCAACTTCACTTTATTGTTAAAAACTTCTTCAGCGTTTTTTTCTGCTCCTGAAGATACAGACAAGCGTTCGGTGATGAAAGGAAAGATGCCCGCAGAGCCGTGTTGAAAGGAAGTGCTTCATTTGAATACCAGGCTAAATTGGAGCTGCCTGGCACCCTCTGTGTCTGCTGGAGGTCTCCCCACGTGGCTCTGATCGGGGCTCTTAGGAGCTGGTAAGGCCAGGACGGGGCAGAGAGCAGGAGTAGAAGGGGTGGGGGATTAATACTGGAGGCCAGAGCTGGGAGCTGTTGATGTGGGCGGGTTGGGTCATCTTCAGCGTGACCCGCCAACCTTTGTCGGAGCTCAGAAAAGTGCAATCTGACCCCCGATCCTGAGCAGTCGTCTCTCACTGTCATCATCTGAAAGCCAACGAGCTCCTAGCATATAGGTTTGAGATCCTCTATTTACGCCGTGTTCAAGTGCAATTAGCAGCGAAGGCAACCCTGGGTATAACGACGAGCAACAAATAACACACCAGGCGCCGGTGGCTTTTTAATTTGAGCCACACAGCAGCATCTTCTGCCTCAGAAAACACAGACGTAGTTTTTCACAATTGTATGATCTGCCAAAAAGTCCAGAGTCGCCCTTTGTTGAGCGTCTACAGCGAGAGAGGGGAGCAGATAATAAAGGTCTCTTTATGATAAGGGTCTTTCGCACGGAGGGACATGGGGAAAAAAAAAAAAAAATCTATCAGGAGGTGGGAATTACACTGCTCTGTGAAGCAGGCGTCTCTGAGCTCGCCGGCAACATAACCTTCAGAAACATCCTATTTTTCATTAGACTTGTGTCAGCCAGCTCTGCCTTTAATAACATTCATCCCCGCACCAAGGAGAGGATAACTCAAGCTTTAGGCGCATAATGAATGGGAGAATGGACCCTGCCGCTGTTAGGAACAGGAGGTATTCGCCGGACAGGCGGAGCTGCGTTCGTGGCCAGCCTTTTCCACATGCTGCATTAACATCAATGCAAATGAAGCTCTCTCTCTCTCTCTCTCTCTCTCTCTCTCTCTCTCCCCCCCCACCATCAATGTGGCCCTGTTAATTACTGTCATTAAAGCCAGGGCCCAGAGGAGAGCACTAACAAGCCACCGTTCACATGATCCCTGCATTTGAAAGTCGTCTAAGGCGTTAAAAACATGTCACAGCCGCATGGAAAGAAAATTGCAAATTGCCAAATTTGCTGACAGAGTGGAAAAAACATTTTTTTTTTTTTCTGCTGACTCCGAGCAGCCCGCCGGTGATGGATGCATTCTTGACACAGTCTTGGTGTTTAGACTTTGGAAATAATGAGTATCAATGTCCCAGCCGTGGAATATGCAAAGATGAAAAGAGCAGCGTGCGGGTTTAATTAAGGGAAGCCGAGGCGGGATCGGCTCTCACACTGTGTGACCCGACATGATCAGGTTCTTATCGCTGTCATTTTTGTGCCGAAACATGGCCGCCAAGGTAGAGATGGCGCTTTAACAACTGTCTCGGCGAGTCGGACGCCATTAATGCAGATGTAAGCCCGGAGACATTTTTGTACGGCGTGTTAAAACGTAACGTTTGCACGGAAGGGGGCAAGAGGTTCTCTGGATAAAGCCAATTTTATTTAAGAAAAAAAAAAAAAAGAAAAGAATTGGTTTTCACTGCATCATTACAACCACGGGGGGTGAGGGCGCTCATTGTTTCCCCTGTCAAGTAAAGTATTTTGTTTTACAAATGCCCTCTGGCAATTTGCACCGCCTACATTGGAGCTGGAGGAAAATATAATGTTTCTCATACTTCAGAGAGCAAACCAAAATATACCCTATTATGTCTGTGGCGCATCAAATCCCCTGTGTGGCCATGAATTTAGTTTCTCCTCTAAAACCGGAGGGCGACACAGTCGGTATTCAACACGCAAGGCCACCACAAGAGTAATATTGTGGAGGGCTTTTCCTCTCTGTCTCGGGTTTGACTTCCCCGCTGTCTGTTTTTCAAACGTCTGAGCTGCTGAGGACAAATCAAAAGCTGGATTTTACTAATGTAACCCTGAGCAGACTGTGAGGTGGCTGTGGGGATAATGAGGGACTGCAGGGATGTGAAACAGACAGGCTGAAATGGATAATTAGGACAGAAAGTTTTTTCGATTGCAGTGACACTCGTTGGGAAATGGGATCATTAAGTTCCATATGAATTCTCCGCGCGGCTCATCCATACGATTCTGCTCGTCCAAATGCACTCCTTTCATTACGCCCGAGCTCTGCTTAACTTAAGGTGCGGCTATTACCTCCGTTTTAGAAAGATGTCAGAATGTGCGTACTGCATCTTTTACAACGACCCGCGGATCTATTTTTTTTTTGCATGATTGCTACCTTTGCCTGCATGAGGAACACCCTGACTTGTGAAAGTTTTCATAGTTGTTGAACTTTCCCATGTCGCGACCGCATCCCCGTTTCATTTCATTGGAGGTGCCGTGAGAAACCAACATAAAGCGGTGCATAATAGCGAAGTGGGAGGGATACATGCCTTTGAACATTTTTATGAATAAAAATCTGAAAAGTGTGCCTTGTATTTGCATTCATCCCTTTTTTTTATATCAAAACCACATCAAAACTACTCTGGCTGTATGTTCATGGTTGTCGTCCTGCTGGAAGTAGAACCTCTGTCTCATGTGTTATACCGTCCTGCCTTTTTTCGATCAGCTTCACTGTCATTGCTTAAGATTAATATCCCCCCCAGCATGATGCAGCCACCACAATGTTTCATAGGAAACGGCTTTCTTTCAGCAATCTTGCCACTCTTCCAACAAGGCCGGATGTAGGAATTGCATCACTGATACTTGTCACGTTAGTAGATATTCCAACCTGAGCTGTAGATCTCTGCAGCTCCTCCAGAGTAACCAGAGGCCTTGTTGACTGCTCCTCTGATTACTACTTATCTTACTAGGCCTTTCAGTTCAATTAGGGATGGATGGGGGGGGGGGGGTTGCAGTATAGCGCTCCTCTTTTCCCCACTTTTGGATCTGTCTGCTGTGTTTCATTGATCTTTATGATGCTGTTTGTTCTCCAGTGTTGTCTAAAAACACTCTGAAGGGTCTTCATAGAACAGCTGGGTTTGTTCTGAGATTAAATTACTCAGGTGAGTTCTGTGTACTAATTAGGCGACTTCTAAAGCCTGTTGATACTGGATTTTGTGTAGGGGTATCAAATTAATGTATATTTATATATATATATATATATATATATATATATATATATATATATATATATATAAAGCTGCTCAAACATTTTCAAAACCACATAGAATTTAACTTCTTCAACACAATTATGCACTGCCTTGCATTGGTTTGTCACATTTTAGATTCCCAATAAAATGCATTAAAGTTTGCATTTAAATGCTTTAAAGTTCAAGAATACTTTTAGATAATACTTTTACAAGGTATTGCAGGTACTTTGACTCTCTCTACCTGTAGATAGAGCTTACACAACTCCTACTGTGACCCTTCTGGAGAAGTACATGATTGCTTGTCGACCCATATTTGGCTGTCCTGCAAACCAAGCCAGATTGTTATTGTTCATACCATGGAAGAAAGCTGTGGTGGCATGGGAGTGGAAGGGATGGGAATATTTCATGCTGCAGAGGGTCTTATGCAGGCAAACTGGATAATAAGCTGCAATGGCTGTTAAAACGCATTTGAGGGAGATATCACGATATGTTGCGCTGTTATGATTAGATTTCTCCTTGACAATACGAAAAGATCAAATCAATATCCACTGAGATTTTTATGACCCACAAGCCGCCCCCTATCCTGTTCCTCCGTCCAAAGGGTCTGTTGAGAGAATAGGATCCAACACCAGTGCCGTTAGATCAGGCTTTTTTTCTGCTTATGTGGAAATACTGTATGTAACGTTAATAATTGATGAAATGCTTCTCAAAAATCCCGCCCCCGTTTTGCGCTTGCTCCCAAATGTTTCTGTTTGGGGTAGTGATGACAGGACCCATTGTGTTCGGCTTTAAAGCAATTCAATTAGGAGTCATTAGTCCTCTGAGTGATTACCTGTGGCCTATCGATGGAGAGAAAGGACACACTAATTAAAGGGCATTTAGATCTTTCTCAGTGGAGAATAATGGGGAGGAACACAGCATTTAAAAACAGTTTGAAGGAAAACATCCTTGCGCAGCAAATGATCGACATAACATCTTCACTTTGCTCTCTGTAAATTCCCTTTATAGACACATGCGTACTAACGGATCCCTCAGGAATGCTGAAACAGTGCCATGCAAGAAGCCACTAGCACTACCGAGAAGCAGGTAAGCATTCAGATGTCATCTTTAACTGCTAGCTGAAAAAAATAAATAAAAGCAGACAGATAAAATGGCAGAACTGATGCAAAATCATGGCAGGTATTCATAGAACACATGTGGACGGGAAAATCCCTGGAAGAACAGGATGGGCTATCTTTCATTTTTAATTGACTGCCAGTGTTGTGCATCTTTGAATTCACAACATAAAGATGGATAGACACGTTCACTGCCTATCATGAAGTTAATTTTCATTCTGAGATGAATCATAGGGATTGTATCAAAGGCAGGAGGCTTTCATTTTCTAAAACACTCTCAGTTTGTGTAATATAATCACCAGAAAACAAATGAGAGGTCTTAGGTGCATGGAAAAACTTAAATATACGTACAACATGAGCCTGAAAAATGTTATAAGACACAAGTCAAATAAAACAGTATTTGCCTATTATAAGTGGTAGTTCTTGATAAGGGTATTAAAGGCAGTTGCCCAGGGTGGCACTAGAAAGGGAGCGCACAAGCAAAGCACCTTTTATGTCTTGATATGCGCACTGAAAAGAGTGTTGCATTTGTTATTTGCATGACTAGGAGGGGAATTTAATCGCATGAGTTCTGGGATGGCATGGAATAAAAAGGAGATGCTCGCGAAGGGTCTGCAAGAACTGCCCCTGCCTTGTTAAAGTCCAGACACAGCGGAGTGGCTTACATTCAAATATCAGCTCAGTGGGATGGCCTAGTTTCCTGAATCCAGTTATGACAAGGTTTTTAAAAGTAACTGTGTCAGAACTGCTAAAAGTTTCTAACATGTCCTTCCTATGGTTTAATGTCCTTTCAATGAGTACACAAACTAAGTAACTACTCCTCTCCCACCTGTTTCTTTACACTGAAGCTTTCAGCTGGGCTGAAAAAAGCCTGTTAGCCAATAAATTACTTTATACAACAAAGACAAACTGAGCTTCACTTTGGAAATATTTCCAGTCACAAAACAAATATGAATAGCAATGATGTGGAAATGAAAGGAGCACAACCCATTATCACATTTACTTAGGTGACACTGCCTTAAAACTGCAATTCGCAAGCTATGAGGCAGGTGATTGCAGGCTAGCCATCCAAGAAGATATGTTGTTAATCAGGCACTAACAGCTCATTAGATCTTTGTTACGCCATAAAAAGAAGAAAAGCCAAAAGGGAACATTTTCGGAGCAATAAGCCCTCAATAACACCTTTGAATAACTGCTTAGCTATGTTTGTTTAAGTCTATTTATTAATATAACAGACATTAATAATTGTTACAGATTATACTACCACAATTACAACAATTAATATGCTTTTTGCAAGTATATGATTATTGTCACTTTTCTGTTATAAATAAAATCAATTTATCTATGTGCCAAACAGAAATTAACCTTGATGATTTAAATAAAGTAAAATCAACTTTCTCTTTAGAAGCTACCAGAAGGTCTTATTAGCGTAGAGTGTGACGCATTTGAGTAGCACCTCATAGCAGTGGCGCTCATGTGTGATTAACATGGTGCCTCTCAGTTGTGAAAACCATTTACAGAGATGTCCAGAAAATCGGTGACAGCCAGGCTTAACAGGAGACCAAACTGTGCGTTCTTTGGTATCGGACGCATAGAAAGTTCATACTGGAAGGTCATTTGCTTAAAGTCCCACCTTCATGGGACCAAAGCAAGAATCAGACCCGCAACGTTGTGACGGGAGAGTCAGAAACAAGATAACAGCTGACACCATGACAAATCATGATATTTAATCCTTTTACCCCAATGTGAAGTAGAAATGAACAGCTGAGATAAAAACTAGAGCTGGACGGTGGTGCTGAAGTAACATATAACGCCGTTATGATTGTCAGCTCTTTGCAGAATACTATTGGACTAGACAGTAGATACAGTATAATTATATATAAAAAAAAAAAAAACTATTGCTGTTTTAAATAGTGATGCACTGATCACTCAGTCAGCGATCAAAATCAGATCATTTTCCCTTGATTAGCTCTGACAGGTAATCAGCAGTTCAAACACTGAAAAATCTGATACTCCTTGTTAATTAAATGCCTTAAAATGGGAAAAAAATATATATATATTTTGTCAGCCTGTAATTGCATAAACCAGCATCATGTTCTTCGATGCACTTTGATTCATACTTAAGAGTAATAAATTAGGGAAAAATTTGAGACTTTGCTGTGTTTATGGTCAATGTTAGATTATTAGAGCAAAATAAAACCAGAAGGTCAAAATTTCGAAGATGACAAGATATCAGGATCCACCAAGAAAACCCTGCTTGATTCCTGTCAAGTTTTAAAAGTTTAAATCCTAAATGAGAGATTGATTTCTGCAAATGACAATGTTGAAAAATAAAAAGAGGAACTTTATCCTTTTAAAAAAAACAGCACCTTTAAATCTGTGGTAGCAGGACTCTGAAACTTAGTTTGCCTATGTAAAATAAGTTAATACAATAGCAGTTTCTTTAGCACCAACTATTATATGTTATTAAAAACTAACAAAAGGCCACAATAGTCTAAAAAAATAAAGTTAAAGAATGAGTTGATTCATTTGGACCTTATTTAGTAACATGGCATCTACTCTGGTTAGACATAATAAGCACTACAGTGATGTGACCAGTAAAATAGCCACATTTTCTTCCACAGCAATTTGTATTTTTTGCATCTCATTAATTAATTGAACCCCATACTTCAACATAAATATCTATCATTATAGTAGAGATATGTGCAGCAGAAAGGAATCTGTTTAATTGAATTTCATCACAAGAACTGAGCAGAAACTTAGAATGTATTAAACATATAAGGCATTTGATGAATGCTGCTGCATCCAAACAAACACAGAGGCAAGCAAACTCAGGTTTGTTGTACCACTGAATGCCTCCTATTCCCTTATTAGGCCATTTTCCTGGTATCACAATAAAATGTCTGTATATTGATAAAACGTGAGTTTTGCTTAATAGTTAAAGCGGGGAATGTGAAAAAAGTAAATGATTGGATTTTGCATGCCAGCTGCATTCCTCTGTTTTCACCGCACAGCTGAAATAACTGTGAAAAATGTCCCCTCGGTCCGACTTTTATCCCTCACCTTATTCCCAATGTCATTCATTTGCCACTGAAGGTAACAAGCCTTTTCCACTCTGTGCTCTGTAACGGCAGACCTTTAATAGCCATTTCCCGGTGTGGCGAGAGGAGAGAGCGGGAACATGTTTATTTGTGTGTCTTCACATACTTCTCCAATGATTCTCTCTGCTCCACTCACCCAGCTGCTGGCTGGAGGAGTGATTCATGGGCCTGACAGATGCCTGGTGCAGCTGGATCTGTCCTTGATCATCCCAAAAGCCTGGACAGCACTGTCATTCACCATTGCCCAAATTATCTCTGTATTGACTGCAGAACCCTCTGTGACAGCGCTGTAATGGCTAATTACCCAGGATGCTTTGGGTACTTTTAAGCCCCAGAGTGTTCTCTAGCTGTCTTTGCCATGCAGTGGCTGCTGCCGGCTGCCGGATTGTGTTGCTGTGAGGGCGACCGCTTCCTCTGCCCCACCTGAGGTCCGTAGCCTGGAAATCCTGGAGCCAAATGTCAAAAGAAACAAAGGCACAATATCTTTCATTTTCCTACATGTAAGGCAGGTTTATGTGTACAGCACAATTCATACTAGGTAATTCAAAGTGTCTCATGGGGAAATGAAGGAACAAGGATAAAGGCATAAAAATAATCACAGTAAAATTAAATCATAGAGAATTAGCCATGATAAAAGTGGGTTGATTATGTCAGCTTTGAGATTTATAGGAAATATGTGGTAAATCATGTTTTGAGTCTTGATTTAAATGACTAATTGGTTTCTACTTGTCTTCGATTTTTAAAAACCTGACTTCTCAGCAGACAACGCCCAGAATAAGTAAAACTTTGGACATATTAAAAAGCATATTTTGTTTTTTTAATGCCTTTTCTTTGGTCTGAATTCCTCGTAATTGTTGCTCCACAGCCCCTCTTATATTCCTGTTCTGAGGTCAGTCTGAGAGCCACTTCGGCATCCTTGAGCTTGGACTACAAAATCGTGGCAACAAATAAAAATGGCGGATTTGCAAAATTGGTTAGCTGGGAGTCCATGACTTTAGTTTAGCAGCTCCGCAGCAAATACTGTGATGTAATTGTTCAGAAAATGTAATAGAGTAGAGGGAAAAATGCACGACTTGAAAAATATCACCCAAACAGAACATAAAGGTATCTATCCAGCACATGGAGGGACCCAAAGTACACTACAAAATGTATTCAAAGGGTAAGAATATTAATTAAAAATATTGATTTTGCATAGTATGTTCCCTTTTGAACAGTTTATTTTTCTTATATTTTTAGATATTCTGTTTCAGAGATGAGAAGCAAACCAAACTAAATGCTACTTCCTCTGAATGGCCCGAGAATGAAGCCTTGAGAAACCTGATATGTTTTCTTTGTTATCAGAATTATAATTGCCATGTGATATAAAAAAGTCTCAGGCTGCATCCAAAACATTGTAATTATGGTAAAATGGTAAATGTCTTGAACTTGTATAGTGCTTTATCAAGTCCGAAGACCTCAAAGCACTTTACATTACTGTCAGCCATTCACCTATTCACACCCTGACGGTGGTGAGCTATATTAGTAGCCACAGTTGCTATGGGGCAGACTGACAGAAGCCAGGCTGCCATACATTGGGGCCACCGGGCCCTCTGACCACTGCCAGCAGGCAATTCTGGTGAAGTGTCTTGCCCAACGAGACAATGATTGAGACGGTCATAGCGGGGGATCAAACAACCTCCCTAAGTCTTGTGCCACTGCCACCCCATCTAGCTCCTAGTTCCTGTTCCTTGACCGTTCATGAGGCCAATAAAAAGCACAGTATTATGGGGAGGAAAGGAGCCACAGACTTCAGGGCTGATTTCAGAAAGCCTTTTTCTCAGACGTCATCACCCGATGGAAAACGTACATGGTCGAAAACCCGGGCCTACAGCCTTCCAAAAAAAGAACTGCAAAGTGTGCGCTTTCTTCTCTCCACACATTTCCATGAAGTGAGCTGTCCTTATATGTCATGTCATGCAAAGGATTGTGGGATTCCTCAGAGCTCCTTAGCACCAGTAAGGGACATCAGAAGCTCCCTATGCTAAAAGAGCTACAGTAGGAAGCATACAGGCTCATTCTCCTACCTCCTTCTTTACTGACAGCAGTTAACATGGCGAACATTGACGCACTTCCGCTTTGGCTGAAGAGTCCTTACCGATTAGACCCTTTCATAGGCAGCCCCAGTCTGCCAAGCAGGATCTGAACAAATCTACCATACCAGACAATACAACCCGGTCTAACACTTATCTCGAAGACAGAAAAATGTGCTGTTTACAGATTCCCTCATTGGCTTTCCTTCTTGGTGCATCAGGGGAATTACCTTCAGAAACACAGTTAATTATCAAAATCTGTCTAATGGTGGCAGGAGCAATTTGCTTGCTGAAATCATTCTCTTTTTCAAAACTTGACAGTGTGCTTTATGTTGAAGGCAGGCTGCAAAAAACAACAACTATTTAAACAAATATCTGCAAAGGTTTTTCACAAAGTCACCTCTTTCTCATGCTGCAGTGTTACTTACGAAGTCTGAGGCACATTGTGGGGTGACAGAGGAAGGAAAGAGGAGTGGAAAGGAGAGACAGAAAGAGGTAAGGAGAAGGTGAGGGAATAGAGGGTACAAAATCCCATCCTGACTGTTAGAGAAGATGATGAGGTCCCCTGAGAACGGACAGAGTAGAAGGGGAGCAGCTTTTCTCCGCAAAGATTCCAGTAATTTGCCACATCCTGTCCGCACACCCAGCATGGAAACCGCTCTGTCCTTAATTACCGGGATAACAGACCCAACCCCTCCCTGCTCCTCATTGTCCTGTTCTCCTCACGCTACTTTCTTCCCCCTCTTCCTTCAGCCAGCGACTCCACCTCCTGGGCTTCTCCTGCTCTTCTTCACCATCAGCGTGGGGGTAAAAATGAATGGCCTTTGTGGCTGTCTGCAGGCGATGGAAGAATGGACACCAAATAAAGTGATAAAAGCTGCGAGAGTGACCCTGACTCAGTTCACAGCTGTGATCCTGATGGACAGGGGCATTATCACGACACCAGGGCCTTTACCTGGGTAAACTAGCAGCTTTGACAGCACTGTTAGTCAGAGAGAAAGGAGGGCATTTCTAAGGTGATGGGTTTCTCTTTAATCCACCATAATAATTTACATTTGTTCTTTAACAAATGTTCCGCTTAAAACAAAAAAAAAATTGTGAATAACCTTTAAAATCCTGAATGGAAGAGACTGCAACATGCTGTGGTCTGCAACAACAATCAATGTCAGGAAGAAACCAGGGTGTCGGGGTTGTGGCCTTTTCGTCTGGCCGGCGTCTGTCATCTCCAAGATGGCGTCGTGTCTGCTGCAGCTTTATTTGCATCAGCTTTTGCAAACGTTGCTGCTTTACATATCCTGACTCCACAGAATTTCTTGTTGTTTTTTTTAAAAAAGGAGGGGATCCGCGAGTGACACCATAGTCCTGCCCCGCTGCTATACAGATACACTCAGCTCAGGGGGAATGACGAGGCTGAATTAGAGCTGTTTCGGTGCCCTTTCACTGAACAGCCAGTGGGAGGGCCTGATATTCCTCAGGGTGAAGGGGTTAGAGAGGGTATATGTGTCTGTGTTACCAGTCACCTGCTGCTAAATCCTATTAGCAAGGCCCGGGGGTTAAACCAACCATCACCATTAAAGGCCTGTCAGGGGGAAAGCCCACAAATAATAGGGCTGATCGCTACAACTCACAAATAATTAGGTGCTTTGATAGAGAATAATCAATTAGCGATGATAGGAGGAGGCTTGACTTTTCTGAGAGGTCTCAGAAAGGAGCAAAATATGAACAAAGACAGATTTTATTAATAGTTGTAACCTTACACCGGTGTGAATTTTGTTGCAAATTTCTAATCTTTGGGTTTGTTTGATTTGACTTCTAGATTATCGATGAATCTAATATTTCTTTAAGAATTACATAATAAGAAGACATAAAAAAATGTGCTGAAAATATTTTTTAGGCTTCTTATCATGATTGCCCATAATTTATTTATAAGACGTTGCCACTTTACAATAAGGCTTCCCTTATAGATGGCTGGTTATTAATCAATCTGTAAATGCTTTATAACTCATTCATAAGTGTTTATAATGGTTTGTGATTTCACTGTAGTGATTTAGTCTGAAATGTTTAATATAAACAACTCTAAATTAAATGTACAGTTGAACAGATTTAGCTCATTATCTGGCATGAAACCGGTCAGTTTTGTCGTTTGCTTGCTCCTAATTAATGCATAAAACACTTATAAATGAGTTATAATGTGTTTACAACTAAATTAATAACATATTTATAAACAATTTTTTTAGCCATCTATAACAGGGTACAACTTTAATGTAAAGTTGTACCCTGCTGGATAGCTAGCTATGCCAACCACAGCTAGCAACACAGTAACAACAGTTTTCTGCTTCTATTTCTAACATAATGTGGACCCTTGCCTTAATTGTAAGATTTTCAAAATATCGCCAAAATTTCCAAATCCAGAATAATCCATAGGTGACAAAAGTTTAAAACTCAAAAGAATAAATAGAAACTTTGCAGTGCTACTTTCAGCCTTGGTTTAAAGTTTTGCTCTCTCTTGCTCTCTCACAGCTTTAATAAGCTGAACATGTTTCGAAGCTTAGAAAACACAAATTCCATTTATAAAGCTTCTTACATCTGTGCGCCTCTTCTGACTTTATTTCAAACCCTAAAACAATCAGTTTGATAAGGAATGCAATCCATTGACAAATAATACTTTTTCCCCCCTATATGCCTGTCCCTTTAAATGTGTTACTGAACCTAAAATCTTTGCTGGTGTTTTCACACAGTATCACGGAAGTGAGCTGTCACTAATTTGATCTTCACTTCTGGCTTCTCAGAAGAAGATACGTCGAACACTGTAAGGTGTGGAAGACCAAACGGAAAAAAGCACAACACTAAACCGGCTCTTTTCAAGATTTACTCATATTTCCAATTTTGCACTCGTCAAAGCCAAACAAGAGATCCTAGCTTAAACAGTGGGCTTTATAGTGCACAGGAACGGCCCACGTAAACATTTCCATATGTTTACTAGCTTGAGGAAAATGAGGTGAGATAAAATTGGCAAAGCAAGTGTTAAATAAGATGAGAAGTGACAGCTTACATCTCCAGCCACAATTAACACGTTGATAGCGTTTTTCGCTGGCCCCCTCACAGTGATAATGCCTGTTGTCAAATCTGTTTAGCACGCCAAATCTCCCGGAGCCTTCAGCTAGGCAGCAAGCTTTTGACAGATTGAAGGTTCAGAGATAGGCTATCATGACAGATGGAAGCTGGCATCGATGTTCAGCTCTCGCCAATCACAGGGGACCTGCCCCCCTTATTCTGCGGGGCGCAGCTCCGCAACCTTCCCCCCTCTGATGGGAGCAGGGGATGGCATTGTTAAGCAGTGCATCTGTGAGACTCAGTCTCCTCTGATGGAAGCATAAGGCAAAGAGCTCTCAAGCAAAAGACGGCCACTGCTGTAAGCGCATTTCAGATATGATGGGAGGCTAGCTCTGGGGAATTGTGGAAGAAGAAAAGTTTGGAACATTTTGAGGAGCTGAGGAGGACCCAGGAGAGACGGGAGAGACTGCATCAAGCCTCAGCTACTCAGTAATGCCGTCATTAAATTTGATTATTACCTAAACGCTGGCAAATGCTCTGTACAGTCACAGCACAGTGGAGTTTGACAGAAAGATTTACTTGATCACTCCTCATGTCTGTTGATTAGAATGACAATTTTTCGTGTGACCAACAGCATCCCACCTGTTAAATACCAGGTATGAAGAAGGAAAATCAATTTGGATAGCCTTGGTCTGTTCAGGAAGTCCTCCTAGAACTCATACTACAGTATGATTACCCTTAATGAGATCCATCTGAAAACGGTGGCACAGGAGAAACTCATTAAGCCGAGCTTGTTCTAATCAGACAGCCTGTATGGATTTTGCAGACATCAGAAATTGTTCTGAAAAAGCAGAATACACCAGGGCCCCTGAAACAGAAGAAGGGATCCGATAATTAAGTATCTGCCATGCGCTGATGATATCACGAGTGTTAATGATCACTATAATGACAGTTCATGCAGCATTCGCTTGATTTACAATACACCTTCTGTGAGGCAACACTGCAGTAAGCGCATCTAAATGGAAAGCGTTTAGTATGGATTTAAGAGGCATAATTTAGACCGCGTCGCAATGTTTAGGGAAAAGGAATTAAATGCTTACTTGCACGTAAACATTTTTTTTTTTTTTTTTTGTGCAGGAGGAAATCTTTGACGGGCAGCTATGTTGATTTACTTTGCTGGCAGGCAGCCCTCTAAGTTGTTTGGTCTCTCCCTCCCCTGTTTAGGCGAACACATTGTTGATTCAGACCCATCATGTTGAGGCTTGAGGTCACCCTGTCTCAGGCTTGGCTAGTTAGCAGCAGCCCACCTGATGGCCCAGAGGAAATCACAGCAGCCGCACTCACAGGAGAGGGCCTGACAGCTAAGGCCCCACACCAGAGAGACGGGTCCAGGCATGGCGATGGAGAGAGGAGGGTCAGTATGGTGGGTGGGTGGTTGGTGGGGGGAGGGGGGGCGGAGACAGAGGAGAGGGCTTGTGGTGAATATGGGGTGGGTGGGGTGGGGGGGGGTACTTCAAAGCAGGAGCAGGGAGGGATAAGATGTAACTAAAGAGCGCACAGTCGTGGGGTGTTAAGTGTGTCTATCTATCTATCTATCTATCTATCTATCTATCTATCTATCTATCTATCTATCTATCTATCTATCTATCTATCTATCTATCTATCTATCTATCTATCTATCTATCTATCTATCTATCTATCTATCTATCTATCTATCTATCTATCTATCTATCTACACAAAGTGCTCTAAAGGTCCTGGTTAGATGCCTGTGCTGACTTAGTATTTAATAAAACAAAGTGGAGCAACACCTTCAGATTATACGGCTTCCACAATCATGGCTGATTTTGGAAACTTCAGATTGGACCTCGAGCAACTTCCACTGCAGTGTCCTCTTCCGTCCTCAGCAAGACTTTGGGACCTTGATAAAAAAAAAAGAAAAAGAAAATGCATCAATACATTTGAATGGGCTTTGCTTGAAAAGCTGCAGTTTCCCCTGTTGCTTGTGCACCTGTTCATTCGCTCTTTTTACTTACATTCGATGTTTCATTTTATGTTTGAACAGGTAGCTTCTGTGGGAATGTCCTTTTAGGAAGCCGTCAATGACTTGGACAACGGTCTCTTCAGCAATCTTATCCCCAGATTGTGTAGGTCATTTTATGGCCGTTACATAACATGTCTGTGTCAAAAAAAAAAAAAATTAAAATTCTTTGACCTTATGTAATATCCAAATGATAAGAGGAACATTCTTAAAATGTATCTTTATAATTTTCGAGTTTTACTTTTGGAATTGAATTACCAAATTAAATTACCTTTTTGCCAGTATTTTTTTAGTCCGATGCACCTCCATAAGAAACAGAGATTAAATTGTGAAGAAGTCCAAGCAGCAATATTCGACGAGAGGAAGAACAGGGATGAGCATCCTCATTATCGAAGAGGAATTGGTCAAATTTTGAAGAAGGCAGGAGTGTTTCCTCCCTTTGAAGCTGGGGGGTTGCTCTACTGATCGTGTTGTCTAGTTTTTCCAACACCCAACAGCAGTTTCTGGTCAGGCAGAAGCAAAACTGCTCTGTGTAAATGAAGTGAGGCATCAGTGCAGACTATCCTGGGGCAGTGATGCTGCTCTTGCAGGGAAAACGTTGGCTGTAAAATGCTGTGATGAACAGCAGACATTTCCAGTTCACAGGACTCCCAGTCTCTCCTGAGAGTCTGCTTCATCCTTATTATGGCCAATAATAGCCCATTGTAGTCAAATGCTCTTTCTCTTCACTGTGACTGAATGAGGACGCATTATTTACAGAGAGGAGACAATGCTAATACACGACTGCAGAAAACTGCTGACAGGAAGAGGGCAGAAATCACAGCGTTTTTCCCTCCTGGAGGACGTTACACTTCTTTATATTTATAGCTATGTTTAATAGGATCCCACAATCTGCCAATACACTCCAGAAAACATCCACAGCCACTCTCCCAGCAGGTTTAGATACAAGCTGGTGGACTGAGATCAATGTTTAATTTTTGTTTTCAACAGTAGGTCTGTACTGGCAATAGCAAGGTCACTCAATGGTAGACTTAAACAGCAATGTTACTATTATTCATATTAAAGTAGAGCTGGGCGGCAGAATAACAACAATGTTGCTTTGAATACTGATTTTAGAATTGCTGAAAACATTATGTTGGTTATGCAAAGCTAAGGTTTGAATGTCTTTTGCGGTTCTGTTAACTCTTCTTCTGCTTTTGTGTTAAAGTGTTATTTTCTCAACAGCGACACCTTGTGTTTCTTAAAAGGATCCATCCATCCATCCATTTTCTAACAAGTCTATCCCTTATGGGTTTGCGAGGGGTGCTGGTGCTTATCTCCTGCTGTCAATGTTCAAGAGACAGAGTACACCCTGGACAGGTCACCAGTATATTGCAGTCTTAAAGGGATCCACGATTAGTTAAACATGTTGGCCTAAATATGTTGTAATTTTACTATTAACTTAAAAGTTGCCTTTTGTGATATGTAAAAACTTAAATTTACGTCAAAAATGTTATATCCTTTGTTATATTTTTCACCAATGGAGGTCACCATTTTCTCAACTGCACAAGGCATGCTGGGTTGATGACGCTGTTAGGTCCTACTGGACTGAAACGTACGGAGTTATCCAACTTTTCTTTTCTTTTTCTATTGTATTGCTTTTGACTGGTGTACATTTAGATAATGCCGCACCGTGTCGCTGTTGGCTGTAATTTCAAAACGAAAAACATCGAAAAAAGTGAGCAGAGTCTTCATTGCTTCCTACATGAAAAAAAAGCACAATGGTCAAAAAGTCATTGGAAGAAGACAACTTCCGAAGGACCCACATTTGTTTCTCTCCAGAAGACTTTGAATCATTCGTACCAGCAAAATCGATGAAGGAGCTAAAAGGTGGATGTTACCCTCTCAAGCTGCCGTGCCGAATATTTTTATCCATAAAGTGCCTAAACCTCACCACCTTGCGAGTGAAATACACAGGGAGAAACATCAGAGACAACATTGGAAGGCCTTTTGAATAACAAAGCTACTGCAACTGTCATTTACCCGAAATGCATTGCAGCGTAAACAACATGGCGACGTCCATGTGACAATATTTTATTTACATTTATAAAAACTAAACATCTTGCAGTTTTAATTTACTGTTTATACACCTAAAATACTTATTTCTCAAATAAAGTCTACTGTTTCAAATAATTGTGGATCCCTTTAAGCTAATTTTACAATGCAGAGAAATGTGACTCATATCCATCTTTTTCATGGCAGTATGATTGGCCCAATTTTGTTCTTTTCAACCAAAAAAAATAAAAAATCTGATTTGTGCCACTTCCATATTTACTAATTTGTATACGTATAAGGCTATTTTTCAAAACGTATAAAGCATATCGCATTTCATGTACTGTTTATGTCACTCTCCTGTCTCTCACTATACATCCACACACAGTAGCAGCAGTTAGCAAAAGGCCGTTGTTAATAGCTGTACTGCTTTCTTCTTACCTTACTTCTTCTTGGTATGAGGTGGTCTTAATATTGTCAGCTCCCATTGCTCAACAGCCGGTATCCACATCTTTTTTTGCCCCATTTTTTGGGAGAGAGGTTGAACGAAGTTTTATTGAACTTTTCTAGAAACAATTACATCCGCCATTACTTATGTTTCCTGTTATCTGCGCAAGGTGGCTTTGTGGTCTACAGCAGTATGACTGTGGTCACATTTAATAGCAATATGAATTGTCACCACAAAAATAGCTAATTTTAGCAAAAAAAAATATTAATTTTGCATCAAGACTTGCAGTATGAACGTAGCCATTTGTTACTTTGGTTGTTTTACATCCAGCTTTTAAAGGTATGAATTGGGACATATCATACCAACTATGTGTCAATGTATATCTCTCAGGGAGACATTTCTTACCCGCTTCGACAACAGATGCTTTTAATGTAATTGCATTCCATTCATGATCTACTTTAATGAAATGTGGTTAAATTACTTAAAAAGTATAGAATTTAAAATCAGGAGGTTGATAAAGTTTTTTTTATATGGCTGTTATATGTGGTTTCAGAAACTTAGAAACTAGGAATAGAGAGTAATACAAAGTTATAATGTACATGGGACTTTCACATTTTTATCACTATTTATCTACATAATTCATATAAATACCAAACTTCAACAAAAATAAAACACATACACAATGATCTGGTTATGAAATGGTTTGTTTTACAGATATGAAACATTAACTGGAATGGATGAAACTATAGCTAATACAATTCTGGTATAAGTTAGTAAAGGGGAAAGCTGAGCCACCCCTAGAAAACTACCCTGGTATGGTGATTTAAAAAAAAAGTAACTTTCAGAGGTCACATCACAAACCTTTAGTTTGAGACGTTATCTATTCATCTCTGGCTTAGATGGCTTTGATCAGTTCTTAGATACAGTTTCAGAGGGAAAAAAAACAGTTGCAGGATGTCTCTTTAATTAAAGAAAAAAATAATACTCAAAATTTGCTAGCCTGAAAATACAATAGAAGAATTGTAGCAATTATACAACATCACCTACCCCTGCAGGCTGATAGTTATCCCTATAACCCTCAAATTTAGGAAGGCCCAACACAATAATAAGATGAAAATGCATATTTTATCAAGAGACCAAAAAGAATGGACAGACTTAAATGTTAAAAATGAATGAATTTAAATCTCATGGGATAAATGTGTGTTTTAAGAGAATTTACAGTATAAGAGGCTTTTAGGCACTTCTCTGCATTGCTGTACCGCAGACCACAGCTTCAAGTTTCCATTTTGCACTCAAGTCCGAAGGCATTCTGAGACAAATGCCCAACCACAAAGTCATACACCATTAATGCATTCAGCAGTGCTGCAGCCTCAGAATCTTATTATCTTAGTTGGTTCAGCCTCATTAGCCATTCTATGCATATTAATGGGTGGGAAATGGAAAACTATACCCCATTTAAGAACAAAACATGCTCCTAGTGCTCGCTGCATCCCCGGATACAGAACATAACTCACTCTGCAAATTGCTATCATCGCGCTTGTGGCAGAACCCTGCTGTTTTCTTTACCCAAAAGCCCCTGGTTCCCTCGCAGACACAGAGTTTCATTAACCTGCACTATATTCAGTTGCCATTATGGCTCTAATTATGGCAGATGCTTTCATGAGGAAGAGCGTGGATTCTCAGGGACTTTTATGTCCCGCTGCCCTGTCGCCAAGGCCAGGGTCGTCCCCGCTGCTGCTGAACTTCCAGACAGAGAAGATGTGGTAATCTTAGATGCATTGAAGCTAGCTTTGAGGACTTACGAAGGCTTAGCTCTCATGGTCACGATTGTATTAGACATAAGACCTTAAGTTCGAAGCCACCGAAGCAGAAAGGGGAGCAAATTAAAGTCTTCTCATCTACCTCCTCAGCTGTGTCTAGATTGCATCAGTACAAAAAGAAAAGAAACACCACAGGATCTCTTGAGGATTAAATCAGCACCTAATAGTGCAGAGGTAAGTCTTTTTATTTCCCTTTGTTCTTTGTATTAAAAGGAAAATATTACTGAATAGTTGGCGAAATTTCCAAGCAGTTATTAGGAAAACACAACAATGACAGCTTGCCATTCTGAATTCAGCCCATCTGCCAAGAGAACGATGGAGATCTTAGCTTGGGAAACAAATAAAACTTCTGTCCAGTGTCTCATTATCCATGAAAGTATCTCCAGACTTTCCTCTGTCCAATCAAAGACAAAAGAAACACAGGAACAAGTGGAAAAATCCCAACATGAGGGAGACTGAAACAGCTCCCTCAGTGGAGAGCATTGCTCACTCACGGCAGATAGTGGAGGTATGAAGATCCTTTTGGCAGGTGCTGTGTGCTGTCAGAGACGTAGATGAGCTCTGCTGCCGGATAACATCTTGCCAAATGCTCGAAGCTTGTCAGTTAACAGTCTGCTAGGAAAAAGGTGGACAGCTACCAACCTCTTGGAGAAGAGACAAAGACCAAACAACAAGTTCAACGAAAAGAAAGTTTTGAGTTCCCGAGTAAAGCTAACAGTATCATTGCAATGATACACTTCAGTAGGACACAATGTGTTTGTGTCTGTTGTGAAGAAGTAAAACTTGATTTATTCAGCACAGCAGTTGTGGATTAGGACACTCTCAATCAGGGCTATTTATAATCTTATTATTTGATCAGCTTACATGTAACATGCAGGTTGTTTCTAAGATCTGACTGTGGAAATATTTGCACAGTAAGATCATTTTAGATATTCTAAAGTGTTATGTTATCTATGTGCAAACAGGTCTGCTCGGTGGTGCAGTTATTAGGACTGTTGCCTTACAGGAACAAGCTCCCAAGTTCAAATCCCAGTCTTAGGTCTTTTTGCATAGAGTTTGCATGTTCTCCCTGAGAACATGCAAACTAGAGAGAACCCTGAGGTTTTCTCTGGCTTTCTCCCACAGCTAAAAAACACATTAGATCAATTGGTCTGTCTAAACCGTCCTTAGGAGTGAATGTGTGTCTGCATGGTTGTTCGTCCTTTGTGTATCTGTGATGCCCTGCGATGGACTGGCGACCGGTCCAGAGTCTACCCTGCTTCTTACCCAGTGACCACTGGACAAAGGCACCAGGCATCCTGCAAAAACAAATATGTATAAACAATGGATATATGCAAATAAACAAATTATTTAGTTTCTCCGCACGTCTTGCCCCTGGTGAATATGTGCTAAAAGTAAACTTGCTTGGCAACAGGAAAACCCGCAATAAAATAATAATGTCACCCTGCAGGCTGTGAACCACAAAGCCTGCTCTTTTATTTTTTTTCTTCTTCTCTAACTCCAAAACAACAAAATGTTCTCTCTACTGCCCACCATGCCCAAAAAGGGGAAGGATGGATATGACAAGAATAATCTTTGCTTGAGCCTCCTGCAGTACTCAGGCAAGCCACCATAAGCAAAATTGTAACCTATCATGGAAAAGTTACCTTGCGAAGACGAAGAAAACATAAATAGTTTAGTTTAAGTTTAAATTTGCTGCAAAATGTATCAGTTGTTTGCTGGGAAAAGTGCAACAATACTTTAGAAGTGTGGAAACAAAGTTTACACTTATATTTTAAGTTGGTCTTAATTATCTTCTGTAGATTCTTGTTTATTGCCTGTTCAGTAGTTATGGCTGGATGTTGAGCTGTTTAGTAGTGTTGTACTCTGTATCCCCGCATTTCTAATGAACCCTGACTTTGAAGCTGAAGCATGAAATCCACTGATTATAGGTTTAAGTATGTTATCCCAGCAAAATGTATCATTTTCTGCTATCATAATGATTGTACTGCCAAAAAAATATTTTTTTAAATTGTAATGTGTTTTTTCCACTTGATTTGAACTGGAACGATTTCGGATATTTTATCTGATTGAATATTTGTTCATTGTGTGTATTTTTGGTGTACGACTTTGGTAGAAATATAGCGCCCTCCGCATTTATCAACAGCCTTGATAAAGACACGTAAAGATCCTTTAAAAAAGAGGCAAAAATCGCACATTGAAGCATTTTTAATCATACCAGACTTTTTGAAGTTCATCATGGTATCAAGGACAGTTAAATCAACAGTTTGCTGTTTCTGGTATTAGTATGGCGAGGCACGGAGACCCATTTCTCTGAGCCACTTTTCAAATTGAAGAGAAGACCTGCATGTCTTATCTGTCTTAACATATGATGAAAAACCTGAAAAAAATCCAACATTTAATTTCAGTACATTAGAGAAGAATAAAAATCCCATGTTGGTGATTTATCATGCCTCACTAAGGCATTTGGCAATTTATACAGTGCTTGTGTTTTTTGGGCCGATAACGTTTTCCAGGGACTTTACCCTGTTGGCATATGACTCCCTGCATCTCTGACAAGAGAAAATACAGCATTCTAGTAAAGCAGACATTCTAGCTTCATCGGTAAATGGCTACACAAAAAACAGACGCATCGCTCTGCCACTAGTACAGATGGAGCAACAATAGAAAAGTTTAAAGTGTGTGGAACTGTGGCAGGGATGCTTAGTGGAGCAGTGATGTTGACTGGCAGCAAAAAGGTCCTGGTTCAAGTGCATGTTCGCCCCGTGCATGAGTGGGTTCTCCCCAGGTACTCTGGATTCCTTCTACAGTCCAAAAACATGACTATTAGGGTAATTATTGCCTCTAAATTGCATAGAAAGGACCATTGCCCAGATATGGAGGGTGTTGAATTCTGTTAGAGTTGTTCACTATGAATCACTTGACTTATGCAACAAATCTGATGTTTTAACATGATATACTTGGAGCAAAAGTTTAAAAAAGGAGTCACAAGTGTTGAACAGATATGCACCAGAAAAATCATTAAATCGCGCTAGCTCCTCGTTGTTAATGACACTCCAATCTGCTAAAAAAGGGTGTCTCTGTGTAATTATTTGTTGCATCCAAGTTAGGGTGAGTTTGTGTTTAAAAACATATGAAAAAATGTGCATGCTTGCACTGTGCACCACTGATTCCAATAAGCTCAATAATTTTGCCTTAATTATATCCACTATAACAATAAGCCAGTCTTAGATAAATAAATAAGTGTGCTGTCCTCCCTGGAATTGTGCTGATGCGGAGGCCTGCCTAGGCATTATAAACCTAATTAGCAGAAGATTACTATGCAGTGTGCAAGGCTGTGGTCCAGAAAGACATCATTAGGTCTTCTGATGGGGATATGCCTTCAGCACATTGATTGTTTTTTCGCTCCAAGAACAATGCAGATTGCAGACTTTATAATTGGGCTTTCAGGTCACTTGTGACTTCACTTCAACTCTGTGTGGCTGCTGATCTCCGTTCAAACAAAAGAAGCTCGGAACAAAAAGGACATTCCTTCACAGCTGCTAGAATGAAAAGGATGTTATGAATATTGTAAAAAACAAAATCATGGTTTACCATTAAATTAATTTGACGGTAAACCTGGTTTTGCGAGGTTTAATTTAGATGTACGGCGATCCTTTATTTCATATAAACTATTTATGACAATTTCCAAATCCTTTAATCCAATTAATTTGATACAGTCATTGATCAGAGGAAGTTCTCTTCCTAGTCCCTAATATTTAGACTTTTTTTCGTGTACCATCTATGATAATATGTAGTGATGTGATAATGTAACAAAGAAAGGTGCCTTTTGTGAAAACGGCTTACTTATTTTGATACTGTGGTTAAAAACAATTAGATGGGATTTGAACCTTTGTGATAATGTCCTTGAGCTTCCCAACTGCACTTTTCTCATTGGCACAGTGTTGTTCGTCAGGTGTGAGTAGATGCAGATAATAAAGCAAATTTTGATATTAGGAGAAAATAAACCCTGAGTAAAAAGAAAGAAAAAAGCAGTTTTCTAGGGATAAATGCTATCCAAACTGTCCTGTATTGGGAAAAGGGAACTAAAAGTAAGTAAATTTTTCTTGAAATTAATTTATTTTTACTTGATTTGAGCAGGTGAAAAAGATTCTCTGCCAATGGCTTTTTTTTTTTAGCATTTCTACCCACAAAATAACAGATATACTGCACTTGAAATAAGATGATGGAGATGAGTTGTTCCTATTTTATGTGCAAAAATCGTATTCAACTGGCAGGCCATTTAAACTTGCCAGCTCAAATCAAGGACAAATACACTAATTTCAAGAAAATTGTACTTACTTTCAGTTCCCTTTTTGAATGGTAAATAGACTGAACTTATTTAGCGCTTTTCCAGTCATGCTAACCACCCAAAGCATTGTAGACTATAGCCACATTCACCCAATCGCTCTCAGTAACACGCACACATTCATACACCAAGATGCAGCTCAGTAGGCAACTTAAGTGCCTTGCCCAGGGGCTCATCGGCATGTGTCAAGGTGAAGCTGGAATTGAACCCACAACCTGCTGATTGCCAGATGACTACTCAACCCATCAAGCCACAGTCGAAGTTATGGGACTTGTGTGGATGTCATGATTTGTGGTTGTCGAGGACCACAAATGCAGCAAAGGCGACGCAGAGCCATCATGAAGGTGAGTAACTTTAATGAACAGAGCATGCACGGCACTTCAGATTAGGTTACAGACCAGATAAACCAGCAGGTTACTGAGGGTTAACAAAATATGCTGGGCACTAATCGCCTGGATAACAAGCAGGTGTGAGATAATCAACAGAAATACATGCAGCGAGGGAGGCAACTAGGGTGGGAAATCTAGAGGGGCATGAAACACAGGAACCTAAACGCCAATAAATAATCAAACACCTTTGGATTGTGATGGTAGAATTGGAAAATAAAATCCTTGTCTGATAACATGAATATCTCAATAGGTAGCAGATCCTGAATGGGTAACATCCATGTTTATATATTTTTCAGTTTGTTCTTCCTCAGCTGGAAGTTAAAACACACACATCAACAACCAATAAGAGGACGAAGCAACTGGAATGAATTCAAAGAACTTGGAAATACATCTGATTTCTAAAGGCAAAACGTTTTTGTACTTTAATCTGTTTAAAGGTTGTTATTCGTGGAATCTTTTGTGTTCTGTTTTTCCTTCATGTTCAGAAATCTTGAAGACTTGGTTGAATTATTTTTGAGTTTCAGAAGCTTTCAAAGTCTAAAACCAAGCCTGCTTCCAGCAAACCAAATAAACAAGCCCAAATGGATCTGAGCAGTGTTAGTCTTAGGTTTGTGTTATACTTCAACCATTTAGTACTTGTGTGGCTGTATTTGTGTAATTTCATCATATATTGTCTACTTGTTTTTGTCTTATACGTTTATCTTATTTTGGTTGTTGTAGTGCTAAGTGGGTTCTGTTCACTTTGAAGCAGGTACACTGAATCTCTGAGGGACAAATAAAGGGAGATTTTTGTTTGTCTTACAGGTGACCTATTATACTTCATTTAAAACAACTTAGGATATCTATGGGCTATAAAAAAAACATGTACATTTTTTGCACAAATCATTCTCAGATAATGAGATTTCATCTCATTTTGAGCTCCTTTCAGAATGTCCAGGGTTCTGTCACTTTCATGCAAATAAGCTGTAGCTGGCCACACCCCAACTCAATCTTTACACGCGTGCTTTATACACCTGAAAATGGCTGCAAATAGATGCACAATGGCACAGTTGTACATCTTTGACCCTGCGTCAGACCCAAAAGAAGTGGAGCCTCCTGCACAGCCAGCAAGGATGCAGCAAGCTGTTTCTGAATGGCACATTTCTAAGTGGACACAGGTCTATCAGTAGCCCATTAGTAGTGGCTTGTTCTAAATGACAAATCATGTTCATCAACCAATGTTCAGCACAGAAAAAAATTGCTGGAGGATTTCTAGAAGCAGTAGTGACCCAAATGGCAGTACAAAAACGCGCAGAGAGTAAATTTTACATAGTAGTTTCCATTTAACAACTTTAGTAGATAAGAACAAAAGCATCAGCACTTATTTAGGACTGAACAGGTGTAGCTGGGCACGTTTTAAATTTACAGTAGAACATTTGTAATACAGCTGATAGGTAGAAAAAAACTGTAATATAAAAGAAAATAAATTAAAGATTTGTTGGCTCAAACTGTTATTTCCAACACTTTTGAGTTGTCAAAACCATACAAACTCTGATATACAAATTATTCAAACCCAAACCCCTGGACTGAATTACTGATTACAGAGTCTTTAAAATAATGCTTCAGATTTCGAGGATTCTTAATTTTCTTAAAAAAACATCAAAGTTTTGTTTAATGTTTTCTTCTCTTCTTTTTTTGGGAAACCAATAAAGTGTATCATCTAGCCATGTAAACTGGGGGTTTTGTTCCTATAAATGCGTTGACCAATGTGGTATTTCCTGACCAAGACCAATCTCCAGTTGTTTTAGGCAATATCTCCTGATTCTTAATTAGGAGCCTTAATTTTCCAAGTCGGGTGAAACATAAAAGAGAAAAAATATTGAGCAGGTTAAAGTAATAAAAGTAGTATTTTTGAATCAAACAGAAAAATTAGGAATTGTCACATTTTCCCCTTTCTGGTGTGAAGGCAGATTTTGAAAGGCATTCAGTGAAAATTTAGCAAAAGCAAATTAAAATAGTTGTCTTTGTGTCTTTTATAATGCTATAGCAAGTTAGACTCCACAAGAAGTCTATCGCCTTTTTCACGTCCACCGATCACATGACTTGCATTTCAAATCTTCACATCAACCAGAAGGTCGCAGAACAGATGCCAGACAAGTCACACATAACTCTGGGATTATGCTCAGAAAATGTCCTAAAATTCAAAAAGAGGTCAGATGTCTTGATGTAGCAGTGTGTCCAAGACACACTGTAAGACTTCACTCACCAAAGAAATCTTAACTTTTATCTGCACTGGCATTAAAAATGTGTTAGAAATATTGTTTCAATTTAAGAAAATGCATCAAAGTGCATGTTGGTGGCAGATTATAGACCACAAATAAGGGCAGTTCCTAACTGAAATTAATTTGATATATTTAAACGATAAATTGTTTGTAGAAATTTAAGTATCGGCTTGATAAGTGTTCAGGGCCCATCAATGGAAAAACTGTCAATTCCAGTTGACTACACTGAATTGATTGGTGCGTTTCTAATCATTACACCCCTAATATTTACCTTTTTTACCCAGCTCAGGTTAAAAGATCACTGTATTAGCTTGATATAGACCCAATATTTCACAAAATATACTTCAAAGACCAACTACAGAGCTTTCTGAGCCATTACCATTGAAAATAAAATAAAAACAATATAATATGTGGTAATCCCATTTAAATGACCTAAGGATCATAAAAGGAAAAAAAAACTGTATATATAAATATTCTAAAGCTATCTTCTGTCTCCTGCTTGGGTTGCGTTTTGTTTGCTTACTTTGCATTCCTCTGTGTGTGTTCATAAGAGGGAGCTTGTTTAATCAGCTTCGCTCGCTGCTTTCCAATCTGGACTCAGCCATCGCTTGCCTGTCTGCTGCACCATCGTTCTTTCTGGCTGGCGTTTTGTAACCGAGCACTACAGCCCCATTTGAGGTATGATAATCAGCTGATTAGCCAGCGAAGTCCTTTTCCCAGAGGTTCCTTTGTGTGCAAAATCCTCACACCCAATTGACATGTGGACATCATCAAGCTGATGAAATGCAATTGTAATGAACAAGTGAGGCAGAGCATCTGCAGAGGGACCCTGAACGAGGAGGACCCTTCCCTCCTGACATGCTAATGCTGAAAGCTGCTCTCTGCCTGTACTTCCCGTGGGTCCCTCATGGAAATGTGAAGAGATGCATATTCAAACCAGCGCCTTCTGAGGGAGCTATATGTATGAGGAAAGAGATGAGCTAAAAAAGAAAGATGGTTGTGGACTTGGCCAAATGCTAATTCTGAGACAGATTATATTGCATCACGCGCAGTAATGATCTGACAGTTCATTTGTGAGGAGAGTTCAGGATCTGAGGTTTAATGCTTGGGTGGACGCAGGTGCCGAGCCCCAGCTCCTCAAAGCTGTCAGAGGAAGGCAGGGGCCTGCTGTCAAATTATCCCAGTTAAAAAGGCAGCGGCGCCTCCAAATATGAAAGACATTTAAGAAATTAATGCATTCGTATTCAACACATATTGCAACAGTGTTTCATTAGAGGCGCTCTAGTCACATTAAAACTGACATCTGACCTTTCACATTTCTCTGAGGCTCTCAAGAACACTCTTATTACATACATGCTTAAGTCAAAGAGAAGGTAATTGTGATAACTAGCAATAATTAAACATACTGACATTTCAGTTTCATGGATTTTCTCTATAATTCAGCTTTTATGGTGTTGAAAAAAATATGAAAAAAAGACATGTTTTTATATTTGGGTTTTGATGAGAGTGAAACTGTCAGTACTACAGGCTCTGAGAATAGTAAAAAAAAAAAGGAGATTTATTACAGTACCGTTGCTGCTGTTGCTATATGCTATAATAACTTATGCTACAATAATCAAAGTGATTAAAGTTTGCAAACATTTTTTATTACACTTTCTTTTTGTCTCATTAATTCATGACTTTTATCACAATAATTTGTTAAGAGCAATTTCACCATCTTTATAGTAAAACTAAACCTTTTGTAGAACAGGCCTAGACCATGGACGACTTCCAAGAACCACAATTAACTTGATAAATAGCTTAAGACCAGTTCTGCTCCTTAACAGCAATAAAGGAGCTGTCCAATAATTTAATCTGTTAGATAAACTCTGGGGAACAATTATTTCTCTTGCATTAATATCAGTAGGAAATACCTAAACCACTTAAAGAAATGTATTTGCAACATTTTCAATTACGACAAAACTTCCTGTTTTGTCTACCTTTTTTATTTACACGTTTTAGATATCAAGTATCTTAGTGACTAACTTCATTTTTTTCACTAAAATGTGGAAATCAATGATACTCAGGGGCAATAAATCCAAGTGGAGGGACCCACTCTTCACACTCAAAAAGTCCACCTGCATTAGTTGTTAGAACCATCACAATATTTTGGTCATTTAGAGACCTTAGAAGGCTGAAAATCCAAGTTATAACATGGCTGATTGTAAATTAATTGAAATATATTAGCGTTTTTAAAGAATATCCTATATTACTCCATTACTCTTTAGGTAACAAAAGAGACAATACATTTGTAATATACTTTAATGTTTTCAGTTCAGCAGAAAAATAGCCAATACTACCCTCTCCTGCTGCCCAATCAAAAACTACCAACCAACAGCCACCTGCTTACCAATGTTATTGATTATTACTTGAGAAAAAGGTTAAAAGGTTTGCAATCACCATTAGACACTTTGCAAAATGTGATTTAGAAACTCTGAAAAGAACAACTAAAAGATAAATAATCATAACATTTAATTTTTTTTACTTATTTACATTGGATGAGCCGAAGAAAGGGCAATTTGTAGAGTTTGTAAAGCCATCTTTGGGTAAGGTGTTGCTTTTGCAAACTTCATATTTGCAGCACCTATTTATGAAAAACTTAATGTTTATGCATGAATACAGGGACCAAAGACAACCGATCCGGCCTTACTTTCTAACCTGTGCTGTCACTAAACCTGATTACCTGCAAGTAGATGGGAAATATGTAGCAGCAAATTAACATTTTCTCCTCAAAATGTTATGTGTTAGATGCAGAAAAAATTAAAAAGCTTAAGGTTTTTAACAAATGAAACATGGGTCAAACAGTTATGACTATAAGCAACTTGGGTGAGAGGGACTCTGCAGAACTGCAGCTCTTGTGGGGAGTTCCCAGTCTGCGCTGGTCGGCATCTATGAGAAGGTGAAACAGTGCCAGGGTCATAGGCCCAACGAAGCACATGGGGTGTCAAGTCTGGCTTGTGCGGTTTAGTCCAACATTAAACTGCTGAAGAAGTCAATGCTAGTTCAGAAGAGGAGGTGTCAGAATACACAGAGCGTCGCAGTTTGTTGTTGTGCACTTGTCAGGGTGCCAACGCTGACCCCTGTCAGCAGAGCCTCTTTTTCAAAGCGGTATTCGGTAAAGGTTTGAGAAGCTCAATGAGCTCATAGGGTGGACTCAGCATCCTACTTGCCCAGACCAATCCGATCTCGCGTCTGCAGGAAGTGCTAGAAAAACAATCCCGATCCACTGCGACTCCAGCTTAAAGGATTTCCTGCTGACATCTTAGTACCAGATACTACAGCACAACTTCAGGGGTCTAGTGGAGTCAATACCTTGAGAGGTTATGGCAGCAAAATAGAGGCCAATGCACTATTAGGCAGGGGTCATAATGTTATGCCTCATACATGTTGCCTTACCACCAAACTGTTCTATTTAGTTCCTTTGTGGGAGTCTAAGCCTTTTACGCTGCAAAAACAGAACTAAAATAAGTAAAATTTTCTTGAAATTACTGTATTTGTCCTTGATATGAGCAGGTCAATAAGGTTATCTGCCAATGGAAAGAGTAATTTTACCCCTAGAATAAGATAATTAGATATAATGCACTTGAAATAAGTTGATGAAGATGAGTTCTTCCCATTTTAAGTGCAAAAATCTTATCCCATTGGCAGATTATCTTTCTTACCCGCTCAAATAAAGTAAAAATACACTGATTTCAAGAAAAGTTTAACTCATTTTAGTTCTGTTTTTGCAGTGTGGAGGAGAATCAAACCTCCCCCAGTAATTCCCTCCATGAGTAAAGAGCTGTGACATTAAATCTTTGGGCAGTTGGTGGAGGTCAGCTCAGATAAACAGACCCATGATGCCCTCCATATTGTTTTTTAAGGATAGATGTAGGTCATTGCACCTATGGCCTCCAGCTGAGCTGCTTTGTGATGACAGGACCTCTTAACTTAGACCTCAGAGCCTGAGCAAATGGGCAGTCAGCAGGGCCCCTGCTTTCTGGGCCTTTTGGGTATCCGAGGTGTCAAAGCAAGAGTGGGTCACGGACCCCGAAATCCAGCCTCCCACTGTTCAGACCCGTTCCTAACCCGGTGCAAGCACAACTAGACCCTAGGCTACGAGGTGCGCTCCCTCCCACCAGGTGTTCAGGATGCCGTGCATGTCTTTAGGGGTAAGGAGTGCCGCGGGCTGCCCGGACTACACATGGAGCTGGGGGTCAAACATGGAGCCATGCTGGACCAGCTGTCGCGTTGCTGTGTGCCCCCAGCTCAGAGCAGGCCAGATGCGCCCGCTCAGTCACTCCTTAGCGCCCCACTACAAAGCGGGCCTCGCTAATCTGACCTTGGCACTTTTGCATTACTTTGCCGGGATCGTTGCGGAAAACCAGCGGACAACTTTTGCTCCTCCGTGCGAACGCGGCTCCGCGCGTTCCTCAAATAATTGACACGGTCATTGTTCTGCATTCCAAACTCCGCACGGAGGGGCTTCCATTAATTTGTGAAGGCTAAGCCACCGTGCGCGCACATGTACGCAGCTTGATCACAGATTCAGCGCCGCTTTGGAAGCAGCAGCACTCCATCTTCTGTCTAACGGCGGCTAAAAGCATGAAAGCAGCAGTGAGATTTCATTTGGCTAACTGACTGAAGGCACTGAGGGAGTAAAGCTCGCCGGAGAGATTTATACACAAAGTCTGACGCCTCCTGCTCCCTGTAATAGAACAAAAGCTTGTTGTCTCTTCCAATTACAGATGTCAAAACGCTTATTTTGAACGTTGTGATCTTTTCCCTTTTAATCTGCAAAGATAAAAGGTCTCAGCTTCATTAGCATGTGCTCGCTCCCCCCAGACCCAGCTTTCCAGCGAGCAGCCAGCTCAGCCTTACAGCCTATTACCCACTCTAGGGGCCATTAAGGTCTAACATTAATGATGTGTAATTAGCATATGATGACAAATAATAACAATGCACACCAATTCACTGTAATGGGGGGTGGGATAATAACATGGAATCCCACTGTTTCCGCCGTACCTAAAGCTCACGATATCTGTGTTTTATGTTCCACGCTATTGTTCTTAGGTATAATGGAGTGGGCTGCAGAATGTGGGAATAAATTACTTTAATTAATATCTTTATTGAGAAATATCTGGGCGACAATAAATCAAAGCGAGCGAAGCCTAAAATAACAAAAGAAGTGAGATTTGGTGAGAAAAACATCATTTTCCTCCGTAAAGCGCCGCCGTATCGTCCTGTGGGGGATGAAGCTCTTTTGTAAATCTGTTACTTAAAGGGGTCAGGTGTACAAATAACAAGGGGCTCTTCCACTTCTTTCCCTAATCCGTCGATAATTATTTAAGATAATGACGCAAGACCTCAAGTTAAAATTGCGGGGTATTAGCAGGCAAGTGATCAATGTTGCTGTAGAGCTGAGGCTAAGCCATCAGAAGTGACAGACCGTCTTCAAACGGCTCTTCTCATCCATTAAACAGGCTGCCTGTTTGTGTCAGCCGTGGGTCTGGAAGAAAACCATACAATTAAAGAGACCCCGCATGTTTTTTTTTTTTTTTTTTTTCTTTCACGCACACACATTCATATGCAGCTCCAACATGCAACATCTTGTATTGCCTTTTTCATTTTTTTTTTTTTTTTTTTTGTTGTTTGTGTTTTTTTTTGTTTTTTTCTAGTTTCCACATCTGTCACAAAAACAACCCATCACCAATTATACGGAGGCAACAAAACACGTCCGTTTTCAAATTTGTTTGGTTACCTCCCGTAAAGAAGATGGCGGGGCATCTTTGAATCAAACTAATCAAAGCACCTCAAAAGTAGAAACTGAATGAATTTATCGACTAAACGCGCAAATGTCTGGCGCGGTCGAGATAAACAAGTGCAGATAGTGATGAGACATCCTATTGTGCTTGTGTGTTTTTTTAAAAACATCTGCGGGTGGATTGGGGCATTTTTTTTTTTGTTGATCCACTGATTTTACTAGTCGCTTCCAGATGTCAAGGATTTGTAATAAGAAAACGTATCTGCAGGACTTCCTATTGAAAAGAACACAGTGCAAAATTATAGACGCGCACTGGTGTAAAAACCCACATCTCTGCTGTTTTAAGTGGAGTTCAGCGACTGGAAACACAACACCGTCTTCTCTTTCAGGCAAGTAAAGCAGGGCTACTCAAAACCCTGTTTACAGCACCCAGATCTCAAATTGACTTGCTAATGTTAACTTTTATCCCGTTGCCATGGGTTACCGTGTCGTGTGATTTGACACCGAGCTACAGGCGCCGCTGATTAGTAGCATCCAGTTCTGTCCATCTCTGTGCATCACTGAACCATCTGGTCATTTATTCACTAATAAGCCCCTAATGGCCCAAATATTCAGCGGCCTGTCATTGTGACATGGCAGAAAATGCCTACATCTTTCAACTCGCCTTGACACGTTGCTTGTTTCGCATCAAAATCTCGTCATTTACAGGAGAGGAACTCAGAGGGGTAAGAAACTTGACCTAATCTGCAGTGTTAACACAGAGGCATGGAGCTTTGTTATCTGCTAGACTGACGGAAAGGATGTTAATGCATTCATCCTCTCTCCGCGCCTCAAGATCTTCTTTTCTGCCACGGGGAGAAGGATATGAGCGCTGTCAATAGGAATTTGATTATGCACACATTGATTCCACGCTCGAGGAGCGGCGATTACGCCCAGCCCAAAAATTGTGAGGTGCTGTGAGGAGATACCACGGGTGCAGCTCGTGGTTCTGCAGGCTGTCATTTGTCATATAAACATTGACTTTTAGATATAAATATTTCCCGGTGAACACGACCAGCGGGGATTGTAATTAGTGACATGCTATCATAAATTTAACCTTCCCCGGGACACCGGTGGCAACTAATTAACTAACTACTGGATACAAAAATACCCTCAATTATCTGTCTCATTATGGCTGAGCTGGACTGCAAAGATCTGAAACAAAAATAAGTTTGTAATGATTTTTTTTTATAATTTTTTTACTCAGTAAGTTTTTATGTTTGCATGTCCGGGAAGAGATGATTATTGGCATTAAATCTTATCATCTGATTATCTTACAATGGGCACTGTTTGATACGCCCCATGTCTGATAACAATAGTTCTGTATTGCAAGACAAATTTCCCACTTGTTCCGACAATAAAGCAATATTATATCATATCGTCATTGATTACCAGCGTAAAATTTCCAATGGTTGGTGATACTGTTACGAAAATGCAATTAGTATTAAAATTATATTTGGTGGATGCTCTGTTTAAAACTTCAAGAGTTTTATGGTTTTCAGGGCTGCAAACCTGGTGGCGTTGTTGTATTTAGTGAGCATTCACACACCAAGGAAATGCCTTTTTTTTCTTCAAAAAAGCGAGTAGTAGCTTTTGACTGGAGACTTAATCTGGTGTTAGTTGAAGATTTTGGTGACTCAGATTTAAAATCATGTGTTGTTCTTACTCTGTATAACAAAAAGAAGTTGTTGTTCATCCAATAACAATCCCAGGATTATTTTTTTTTGCATTAAATGGCCACCAGGGAATTATATTTGGATGGTCAACAAATTTCAGCAAGTGGTCAGATATGTTTTATTTATGTCTCATTTACCAAATTAATCGTTCAAGAGTCCTCCATGCTGTGGCAAGAGAAGCATTTTGATACCTTTGCATTAAACTGAGTAATGTTATTATTGGGTCATTGTTGCAATATTTCAGTCACTGTTGTGTCTACTTTGTAGCAGACACACAGTGTACACAGCGTGAAGCGGCCATGAAGGAGAACTTTTTGGCATGACCAAAAGCTCTGGTTGCCTGGCATATGTGGTGATCAAATTGTGCATTATATAGTGTCAACTGTGTAGTAAGATGGCTTCATCTCTTCCCACACCATTTAAACAAAAAGCCAATAAGCAACAACGTTACATGGGTGTTACTGAAGAGTTTGCTCCACTGAACGTAGAACGTAGAAGGTTTTGAAGGTAAAACCAGTCTTAACCATCAGAGAGTACCAAGTGTTTAAAGTAGTACCATTTGTGATGTTTTAACTATGCAATGAAGCCTTTTGATTATGTTTTTGTTTTCATCACTTAGCAAACAAAATAATCCCACGAGGCTTTATGAATGAAGCTTTCTGACCGGTGTCTGTGCTTTTTGTAGCAGCAATGAAGCAGATGAACTGAAACTCAAAACCCTGAAAACTGAATAAACTCGAGGGATGCTCTGCAAAGTGAAATGATACAGTTATGTTTTTCTTTGACACCGTGTACGTATTTAAAACATCAACATTTTCACAAAAATGCTATTTAGATTTTCAACCACAATTTTAAAACACATAAGCGTGCATATACATTTTGCATACCTATCACTTACTTTTTAGACAAAGGAACCAAAGGAGTAATTGCTAACTCTAATGTACTCATTTTTTCATGTCACAGAGTTTACTACTGGCTCAGAGTTTATATGTTAAACAGTGTTTTTCTACCAGACAAAGCCGCTATACAGGAGCTACTGCTGCCCTGTACTTATGGTTTTATCTTTAAAATAGAAAGTACTCCTGGATCAGTGCGTCTGTGTTTGTTTTTCGTTTCTGCTCCTTCTTCTAAAACTGCCTGTCGGTTGATGCAGATGGCGGCTCACACTGATCCTGGTTCTGCTGGATGTTGCTTCATGCTCAAACGGGAGTTCTCCTTTCCACTGTCGCTCCATGTCCGCTCAGTTTGTGGGACTTCTGAAAAGGTAACAACTCAACACAAGCAACAATCCACTGTTGCTACATGTTTGGTCAGAAAGAGGTATTGGTGCAGGTAAGTGACAAGATGGAATCAGATGGATTTCCTTAGAAAGCTTTTTACTAATTTAAATATTACAATGAACCAGAATAGTTTTTTTTTTTTAACTAAAACAAAACTGGGATGTATATAATTGACCAATATGCCCGAACTGACTCTATGCGTCTGTATATGAATTGCATTATTACCTTGCATTATATTTTGTAAAGTGCATAGAGACAAACCTTGTTGGAAAGCAATGCTTAATAAACAAGCTATTTTATTTTATTATTATCTCTGACACACAGTGTATAATTTTTATGACAAAACTTTAAATGTATATTACAACAGATATAATGTAATCCAGG
The DNA here is from genome assembly GCF_011125445.2 of Fundulus heteroclitus. NCBI lineage: Eukaryota > Metazoa > Chordata > Actinopteri > Cyprinodontiformes > Fundulidae > Fundulus > Fundulus heteroclitus. The sequence goes on from NC_046367.1 coordinate 26,346,349, forward strand.
AAACTTTCTGTGTGCACTGATGAGAAAATATTTATGAAAAATGTATACTATTTCTACTAATACAACTACAGGAAAACTGATTGAGGCACTGGAACAACAGCTTGCAAGAATGTTTTTGCATGTTCTCAACACATTTGCATATCAGCAAAAAAATTTTCATAACTGAAAAAACACAATTATCATAATACATATCATTATAAGTGACCAATATCAACAGAATATTCACTTAATGTGTTATTATCATTTCAAAACAATCTAAAATGGGCCAAAACAAGAAACTGTTAACTCAAAATTCCCCATGCAATCCTAAAATAGCCCTTTCCTTTATCATTGGTCTGATTGAAGTGCAAATGAGCTTCACGTTGACTGCCAAGTTGCAAAACCTCTCTTGTCAACTTAACTAGGAGTCGAGGATGGTGTGAATGTATACTTAACTCCTTGTCACTTAGAAAGGCGTGCACCCTGAGCCTCCATCAAGACGAGCTAAGTAAGATGGAAGACAAGCAGGCTTTGGCTGGAAAGGAGACGGGAAATGCCACCTTTGGTGAACTCGCCTGGGACCAGAGAAATCCCCCAGACTTATTTGAATGTTGTTCTTTGGACAAGACGATACGGGCTGCGTGTGTGTGTCTGCATGTGTGTGTGTGTGTGTGTGTGTGTGTGTGTGTGTGTGTGTGTCACCCGGTTAATATAATTTATATTGTATAATCTTAGGGGTTTAGAGATTTACTTCATACTTCGAGCATCATACCCTTATTTTGGCTCACCCCCCTTGTTTAAATCTCCCACCACGCATCGGCATCGCCAGCTACATCGTAGCTAGGAAATCAAATCAGCCGCGTCTTAAACCATCATGTATAAAACAACGTTGCAAACAAAAGCATTTTGACAAAGCGAGGGAAAATGTTGCACGTACAGAGCACTGTCTCAGTCCCACATATAAAGCAGAGAGTATATGTATAAGGCACTTCTAATTATCCAGAGAATTCAACACACAAGCAGGGGCAGCTTTGTGGTCTAATTTACGTAAACTTGTTCCATTATATAGGCTGCTGAGAGCATCATTACGAGTCAGCTTGCTTTTGAGACTCTTTCGTCTCATTTGCTCGGTGTGTTGGAGGCGTATCCTAATGAACGCCTTACAAAAATGTGACCTGCCAGAGCAAATAATTAACCTTAAGTGAAACCAATTACATAGCTCTCCGCCGTCGTGACAATCTCCAAAAAAAAAAAAAAAAGCAATCATATATGCTTTTTCCTCTGCAACGTTTGGCTGGCGAAGAAAACCAAACCGTGGCTATTCTGTTGCAACAAATGGACGCTGAGAAGTCTCTTTATGCTCAGAGAGACATCTAAAGAGGAAGAAGATAAACAACAATTATACCGCTCTCCCTGTCAGCGCAGCATGCCTCGGGTCAGTCCATTTGAGATCCCTGCTCGGCGCGCTCTTGTGCTGGAATAAGAAGTGCACCCGTTCGCGGCCGGGCTTTTTGACTGGCAGTTGGGACCTGGAGACTGTATGTGTGTGTTGTGAGCTGCCTGCGAATGCAGAATGGAGGGAGGGGGTGGTTTGGGTGGGTGGGGGGTTATCCAGACATAAACTTCTGCTGTCAGCATGGGCAATCATGGCACTTCATTGTCCAGCAGCATCATTACAATATGGTTATCATCTGAGCTTGAGTCTGACACCTTCTCCAGGACCTCTCCAATCACCCCCCTCCATAGTAGGCTTCAGTACCAGGCAGTCAGGGCAAATCTCTGCTTTGTGCTTGTCTGCCTTAATAGACTGGATGTCACTTCTGCCTGTGGAATGTGCCCGGTCTTCAGCTGTCAGTCAGAGGCGCGGGTGTCAGGCCGGAGCGTGGCTGGAGCCGTCTGGATTAGAGGGTAGTTACCATAGCTGTCAGATTACTGACAGCCTGACACCCCCCTCTCCCAACTTCCTTTTATTGTTTCTTTGTTTCTCTCAAACATCCTCCAGATGGGGAGAATTACCAACCAGAAGACAGAGATAGAGAGGGGAGAGAGATGGGAGGAGGAAACAAAAGCCGAGACGGGCTTTTAAAAGTTCTATGCCATGTTAGTTTTGTGATGAAGTAAGGCACGTTCGGTAGATTCATATGAGACTACACCTATTCCCACCTCTCCTTGTTATCTTTGGGATTCATGTCAAGATAGGTGATTGCATTGGTCATTAGTGTCCTTATACCCAACAGACTGTCTTAGTTAGTACTTTGAGGAAAGCTTCATCGCCGCTGAGTATTCACCTCCAGGACTGCACCTCTCCCATTCATATGTAGATCTGTTCTTTAATTTTGTCTTCCCTTTTAGGACAAATGAACTGGTTTAATGTTAAGATGTAGACAGGCATGATAAAAAAAAAAAATCACTTAGACAGTATGAGCTATAATGAATTAGAGAATCATCCATGGTTTCTGGAAGTATTTTAATGATTGAAGAAACTGTGGGCAAGCTACGGGTCACCACTCGTATCCTTTCCTTTTATTTCCATCCCTCGTATTTCGGTGACCCTTACAGGGCGACACTGTCATTCTGCCTTCGCCAAATGAGGAATGGAATAAAAGTGGGCCTCAGTATTTGTAAAAGAGATAAAAAGGTGCGTTCAGAAGTCTGCTCTGCTTTGCATTTGGGAGGACATTTTTCTTCAGAACTGTTTCTCTGTGGATTAATGAAAAAGAATTACACAAGCGAACAATTACAAAAGAAAATCTTAATTTCAGGATATTAAACAGCCTTGATGATTGAAGTTTAAACTTCATGAGCATGTCCTTTTTTGCATAGATCTATCTATCTATCTATCTATCTATCTATCTATCTATCTATCTATCTATCTATCTATCTATCTATCTATCTATCTATCTATCTATCTATCTATCTATCTATCTATCTATCTATCTATCTATCTATCTATCTATCTATCTATCATCTATTTTCATAGTTTGGCCGATCCTGCAGCTTATAGTCGGGTGCGACTTATATATCAATTTTAAATGGTAAATCATACTGGCCACTATGAACCAAGTAGTAAACATTACCTTAATTTTGTTCATCACATTATTGTTCATGCTAACTTTAAAAATTGTTTGTGGACCATGTAGCATCTTATTTGTTGGGTTTCGATAACTACAAATACGACAACTGTCACAACATGATAGTCATCTGGCGCTCACATCACTGTCCAGGATCTCAATGCACAGCCACAAAGACTTCTTAACAAACATTAGAATCATGGCTCCACAAAACATTCTCGATTGCAGTACAGTTTTTTTCTAACCTTTCTTCTTCTTGTTATGAAGCGATTGAATCCCATTGCTGAAAAACACAGATGCGGGACCCTTTGTTTGTTCCCCGTTTGTTAACAGTTAGCAGCTCGCGGTGTCTTTTTCAAATCTCCATGTTTATCTTCCGGCTTAACAGTTGCAAGGCTAATATTAGTTAGCTGTGCCTAGTTAGCTGTGCCTACCACTGGATGTGTGTATATATGTATATATATATATATATATATATATATATATATATATATATATATATATATATTGTTCCATAAGAGTCGATGACCAACTTATGTCTGGTCATCTATAACCTCCATGCAGGTTTTATCAACATATTGTCACCTTCCTAATATAATAGCCTAAGTAATTTTGTTAATTTTTTTTGTCTAAATTGGCTTAGTAATGTCTTGTTGTATTATATGTGTTTTCTGAAATAAAAAATGTAGGTAATTATTTTAGCAAGGTGATGATATTGAACTTTTGGTCCTCTTTGCAACCCAAGGTTTTCCTAATAAGAAAGCATTGAAAATGTGCTCTCTTTGTTTTTCTTTCACAAATAAATTGAAGGTTTCATGATCTCAAATTGCAATTTAGAAAATATTTGTTCACTGTGGAATCATCCGGTTGATGTTCAAATAAAGTCCAGACTGCTCATCAGCGCAAAACTGAGCCCGGCAATTCAGCCACTAGTTTTAGTGTTGTGATGTGCGGCAATATTTTCTTACAGTGTGCACACCACAAAGGACGTCATCGGTTAAGCTCCTCCCTCTGCTGTCTCAATATTTACCCACAACTTTCTTTAAGAAAGTTTTGCAAGTCATATTTGATTCAAATAATCAACTCATCCTCTTCCACCAGGCCTCCTTGCCTTGCCTTGCATATACATGGAAAACCTTTTCAGGGGAAAAAAAACCCTGATAGATCACTTTAGGGCAGAAAGCCATATTGCTTCTATCTAAAACTACTGCAGAGATGCAGAGCCCTCAAAAAGTATTCATACTGCTTGATATTTTTCACATTTTGTGACATTACAATCCACAAACCTCATTGCACTTCATTGAGACTTTATATGATACATTGACATAAAGTTGGGCATACTTGTGCAGTGGAAGGAAAATTGGTCAAAGTCCAGTTGTGTATATTTCAGTCTCATTAAGAACATAGCTGCTCTCTGACAGCCTCAAAGATCTTCTAAAACACGTTAGTGAGCATGAAAGCCAAGGAACACGGCAGACAAGTCAGGGATAAAGTTGTAGGAAAACTTAAAACAGAGTTAGATTGTAAAATTATTCTCAAACTTTAAACTTCTCACTGAACACTTTTCAGTTAACCCTCCCAATATAAATGTATACCTACGAAGACATGGATGGAAGACATCCACCGAAACTGACAGGCCTACAGAGAACATTCATCATAGAACAAGAGAACATTCAACATAGAACATTCATCATAAACATTGTCAAGAGGCCAATGGTAGCTCTGGAGAAGCTGTAGAGATCCACACCTCAGGTGGAGGAATCTGTTGACAGGGCACCGGTTACTCATGCATCCCACAAATCAAGTCTTGTAGAATCAACAAAAAAGGGAAAGAAGGTACTCTGGTCACATGAGACTAAAACTTGACTTTCTGCCCTAAGTGCTGATGGTAGACAATGAATACACAGCATCCTAAAACACACTATCTTGACAATGAAACATGGGGGTGGCACTATTATGCTCCAGGGAAGCCGTTTTTAACTGGGACAGGGATGTATTTCAGAGTAAACGGGAAGATGTTATGCCTTCCAGCAACCATTTTCAAATGTCGCCCAGTCAAAGTCAGGACCTAAAACTAATTAGGAAAAAATTATGTTCATCATGGTCTGCATCTAATCTGAGTGAGTTTGAACAAGTTTGAAAAGAAAAGCGATCAAAGGTTTCGACCTCTAGATGTGCAAAGCTTGTAGAGACATACCCCCGAAGACCCGCCCCTGTTTCTGCAGGCAAAGTTGGTTCTGCAAAATATTGACTCATGGGAGGTGAATGAAAAATGCACGCTACACTTTTCACATTTTTATCAGCAAAACATTTTGAAACCATGCACCCTTTTACTACCACTTCACAATAATGCCGCACATGTAAGTCTGTCACATATGAGCTTTAATAAATAACAGAAAATTCACTGGAGTTTGACGTGACAAAACACAAGTTCAAAGGGTATAGATGCTTTTGCCAGGCAGTGTGGTTACATAGATGTAAAAAGAAGGGAAATGAGGTCTTATGCTCGTAAAATACACGGATACATCATTCGACCCCTGGCCGTTGGATTTTACCATAAAAAAACTAACGGAAGGCAGATTACAGTTCGCCCTGACCTCCAATCTTCTCTAACAAGCCCGGCTACTAAAATCAGCAGCGCCGTCATGTACTGGTAAAGATAATGAGGGCCGCATCCTGAAGAGAGGCTGGATGCAAAACAATTATGGTTAGTTACATGAGCACAGGTTAATATTCTCTCATGTCCCTCCTTCCACACATTCCCCTTTTGTCTAACATCAATCTTAATGAAAGTTATGAGACCTGTCCACAATGATAAGCAGCCACTCAGGCGTACTCCGTGCCGAGGCTCGCACATTATGCCTCCCCCTTCAAGCCTATGTTTTGCATAGCCTAAAGCATCTATTAAAATCCCCTTGTAAAATTCATAAAACAAAAATGTGGTGGGTCAAGTCTAGAGGGAGCCAAAGTAAGCTGCTTATTAGCGGGGAGTCGAAAACACAGATCCAATTACAGATCCTGAACAAGGAGCACTAAGAATCAGCATTGGGGAATAAGTATTTTCCTTTTCTCTCCCCTTCAATTGGCCTAGGTGCAGAGGAGAGGGAGAGAGGTATCACAGAGCGAGATCCACGAATGGTAATTACAGTGTGAGTGTTTAGTGCATGAAGCTGGAGTTGGAGCCATTCAAGTACAAACTCATGTAAATCTTCACTTTGCTTCAGATAGTAAATTGGCCGGGTTTTAGAGGAATCCCAGTAGAAGAGGAGGAGAGGGGCCGCGCGGAGAGGAGCCATGAGCTCTAGAGATATGTAAAGAATCTCTGTCTGGAATTTAAAGGGCTACAAATTAGACCTGACATTAGCCCTTTTCTTTCACAGAGCGGGCAGAATGTGAATGAAACAGAATAAATAACTGTAAGACGGCTTTTCCCTCCCTTCTTATAAGATGACATTAATCCTTTCATGTGCAATGACAGCTTACAGGGGTTTGACCCTCTCCCCTGACAGCCATATAAAACCAGGAGATTTTTTCAAATCCCACCAAGAACAAGCTTTTCTTAATAAGAGGTCCTGATAGAGGTCTCCACCTCGCATTTAATACACCAGTTTACACCACTGTGCAACAGATGGCTCTCATTAAACCCTGTGACAAAATTGTGAATTTTAATTCCTGTTTTTAACTTGAATCATTCTGTTTCTTTAACAAGCAGAGTGAATTTTAAGATTTTTTTCCCCTCCCTGCATAGCGGAGGCTGAAGTGTCCTCCAAGCATAGTTTGTGTGAGTATTTGAGCCCTTTGAAAGAATAAAGATAAAACGGCGTAAAGTCTTCATGCCGCTGCCGGGTTTAAGCCCCAACCAGCGCCGGCGCTGCTCTTCACATCCTGGATGGCGCATAGTGGTGGGTGGCGAGCTGACTGATTGCCAGGAGTGTACTGTGAGATTCGCTTCCTTCTTACATAGGACCATGAATGGGGTGGGCAGTCCACGTGTACCCCTGATCCAAAATACCATCCATTCTGCAGCGAGTGGCATATACCATAATGAGTTTAGCAAGACGAGAAATATCTCAACAGGGAATTCCAACTACACAAATGGAGAATCTGTCACATTTTTAGACAATAAAATATCAAAAATGATTTTTTTTTTTAGTTTATTACAAAATATTACAATGTTTTTTTAAAAAAAATAAATACATAGGACTGCTATCTGTAACAGCATTTTTGCCCCGCTCCCGCATGATTACTAAATAATTAACATAGCTGAAACATTTTGTGATTTATGCCTGTATTTTTTAAGTTGATCACGGTGACTTTGATGAAATTTGATTAGTAATTCATGAATTCCTTTTCCCCTGTGGTGTAAATATGATGTGATCTAGACCCTCCTGTCTTTTCCACACTAAAATGGGCAAGACAAGAGAACGTGCCATTGATGTAAGGGATAATCCCCAATGAGGTGTCTATTATCAGAAATTAATGGATGACGTGTAGGCGAAGTCCATTAATTGCTGATAATGGACAACTCGAAGGGCATTATCCCGCTTAAACCATGGTCTCTTATGAAAGCAAGAAATATTAAATCAATTATTAATACTTTAATGTTTTTTTATAGTTAAAATCCTAAGTTCTTCACCAGGAGCGGCTGAGAGAAAAATGTAACATCTCTCGTTGTGACATGCCAAGGTAACCAGCAACAACTTTCTTGTCGTTACCAGCTAATGTTTGAGCCAGCGCAATCATTTAGAACAGTACTTCTCAAACAGTGGGGTACGGTGCAATGCCAAGGCGGGCGTGTCTGACTCCAGGGAACATGCTTGTTTTTTTGTTTTTTCATTTTCCCCCCGTACTAGAATAAAGTGCAATTGCACATCCACTGCAGTAGGTGGCAATGTGGTGCTCTCATTGTCAGAGTTCACACAGGGATTATTCGCTCTATGGTGTTAGAGTAGGTTTTTCTTTTTTGCATACACACAGCACAGAGCAATAGATATTGTTACCATAGACATAATATAAGAGTAGACGCGTCATTGGGCGGGTTCTGCCTATGCTGCGATGCGTCAGAGCGTCCGCCATCTTAAATGTGGCAAATCTGCAGTTACTCAGTCACTTAAACAGTATCAAAGGGACTTTAATCTCTGAATATACTTTATATTCGTAGTATTTTTTTTTGTAATATTACAAGTTTATTTTCGTATCCCTTTAGCTTCATTCTCCTGAATTTATTCTCCTAAAGAATAAAAGTGTTTAAAATAATCTAACCTGGCCCTATTACTCCAGGAGTGAAATAATTCTGCAAACTGTGATTATTCTGGAAATGTTCCCCCTTAATTCTCATAATATGATGTTTTTATCATAACATTATCACTTTATTTTTACTTTAGGACTTTTTTTTCCTCATATTATTAATTTTACCTCTTTAATACTCACCCAAAAAGTCTGTTCCTAAAGGTTCACATGTGACACGGTTTTATGAAATAATGAAGACCACAATGTTTAGATTTAACAAATTTATCCTTATATTCATAACACATACATATATATATATATATATATATATATATATATATATATATATATATATATACACACATACATACATACATACATACATACATACATATATATATATATATATATATATATATATATATATATATATATATATATATATATATATATATATATATGCGTGTGTGTGTGTATTTATTGCTGCACAGGAATGAGGCATCTTTTCTGATTCACGTTTACAATAACAGAACTCGACTTTTTTCTGCCACATACAATATGGCGGTGACGTTGACGTGCGAACCTGCGCCCTATGACGCGTCTACGTATATGATGTCTATGATTGTTACTACCCGATCTGGACCGGTAGCACGATCCGTACCATCAGCTCATTTGCACAAGCGCAAATAGAATAACTTCCAGGTTGCCGTTGAATGCTTTTTATTAGTTTAAAAAAGGACCAGAAAAACAATATTTCCATCCTATTCTACAAAATACAATGATTAGCTTTATTAATTTAAATGTATTAATTTATTTTGTATGAAAAAATAAAAAAATAAAAATAAGAAATACTTGTGAAGCACTGCTTTAGAACAATCAGGCTATTTGACCGGAACTTTTTTAGGTGCCCTATAACAATTTTTAAGGAACACCTTGCAGCTAATCAGAATCGAGGATTCACGGAAATGGAGATCAAGCAAACAATCAAAGAACTGCAGCATTTTTCTTCCAATTGATATTGACTTTTTTCATCCGTTCAATAGCTGCCTATTGGCAACATATGAAGCAACTGCATTATTGGTTTTTCAGTGGAGGAAAAAATCACTAACAAAATAATTGTTTTCTTTTTTATAAAAAATATCATATATGTCCCTGAGGTATTTTTGAGTTTAAACATTTCCCTTTTTTAGGACGATGAGAAGGTTTAGGGAAATTAAATAATATTAAATTAACTCATAGCTTCCTGTTTTCATGAGGGTATAGGTAATAAAATAATGATTGTCTTTGGCACACTGTAACGTGGGAAAGACTGGAGAACATACCGTCCAGGTAAGATGTGAGCTGATCTTCAAAATGTTGAATATTGCAAGACAATAGCCACCTGCCAAAACCCAGTTAGCCAATTATGTGGAGAGTGCTGTTATGTCTTAGATACTCATTAGTTATGTTTCTTTTGAATGTCACTTGAAAGAGATTTTTTATTTTATTTTAAATCAAGCGGGTTTCCATCCTCTGGTATGGAATGAATCAGCCAGGCCAACACAAAGGATAATTTTCTCAGAAGCTGAGATTACGCATAGCTCTAATAAACAGTAAGTAGAGGTTACATGGACCACAGATATGAGAAAAAATGGAAGCAGTTTTCAGGAATATGTTGCAATCGAGGAAGATGTAATTGTTCAACTAGCGTTGTCGATGCTACATGCTGTCTGGAGATGTAGAGAAAGAACAGCAATTCTATGAGCGTTACTGGAATATATGGGAAGACGGCGACAGCGGAAACAGCGTAGCAGTCATGTGAGGCAAATGTTACTACGTCAAAACTTATTCAGAAGATGTGTTTACATCTCCACTTTTGGGCATTAAATCTTTTTTCAGAAAAATCTCCTCAAACACGAGTAAAAACCTGTTTTGTGAAATTGAAAAAGTTATTTCAAATGTTGCCGTTTCCATCGACCTTCTCTAATGCAACACTTCAAAATGCGCATAAAAAATGTCGGAGAAAACGCAGTTATTTAAATAAAACTGAAATTAAGGTAGCAATGGCAAAGATAAACCCATATGTGCATGTTACTGGATTCTTTTTTCTACTTGAACGTTTAAATTTCAACAGATGCTTAGGACTATTTGCACACTTTTTTTCTTTTGAAGAAGTATGTGGTACATTCAACTTGAACGTTTCATTGCACAATATTTTCTGATAAGCCTTTTTCTTCTGCTGTCCAGTTTAACTTTAAAATCGCTTAATTTTTTCATAGTATCTTTTTGAATTTTTGTGGGTTTCCTCTGGGAATGCTCATTCTTCTTTCTGCACAATTTCTTCTTCAATAAGAATTGTTGTCTTCATGCCGAAAAGAGCCCAACAGATTTTACTTTCACAAGTGGAGCCTTACTGCTTTCGCCGTAGTGCTCCGCTTGATTTATACATGCAGTAGGCTTTATTAGAATTTATGCAGGGACTATTTCTTGTTAAATGGGGACTCAAACAGGACGGTAAAAGAAAGAGGAGAGAAAAGGGAGGCAGCAATACAGCATCCGGATATCTTTGTTTTGTGTCTGTGTGTTATATATGTGAATTCTGTGCCAGTGTCTCACCAAGATTTCATTATGGTTACATAATGAGAACAATGACTCTTGATTGTTATTCTTTAGCTGTAACAAAAGTAAAAAGGGCATGACCAGAAACAAACATTTATTTCTCAGCTTGTGTTTCACACAGGAAGACCATTGGAGGCAGACAACCTCCGACTTTCATTTCTTGCAAAGATAATTATTGGCTTCTTTATAGATAACAAGCAAATGTGATGCTGTTTAATGCCATCATAAGCCGCTGTGATGGCTTGGAAATTTTAAAATTTTTCTAACTGCTAGAAGTCCCTCTGTAGGTTTGGTCCACCGTAAATCAGCTGTTAGCTTCAAGCTCCAGGATCATCTAAGCTGGATGTATACTAAATGAAGATGCCAAGAGAGTTAGCTACTGCAGGTGAGATACTATCTGCTTTTAACTTACTTTACAAACCCAAAAGTACTCCTTTAAGAAATCATCTGATTAGTCTTTCCTCTTCTCTCATCTGTCTGGTCAGCTCAACATCTGTGATTGTGTTAAAATGGCAAACCGTTATCCTACTTCCTGTTCTCCATTACATCCAGACCTGCATTCCTTTGCTTTACAGCCGGGCACACAGCACTTATGTCAGGGGCTAAGCTAAGTGCAAGGGCCCTCACATCCCTAAATAAATGTTAACACAGCAGCACGAGTTAACAGAAGAGGCGGCACAATTACCAGCCAGTGATACACCGCTGACATTATCAAGCGGAAACCGACGTCGCAAATGGTCCTTCTCTTGAAAGCAGCCGCTAAATGACCACTTTATATTCCATCACCTTAGATTTTCCTCCTCCCGCTTAACCCCCCCTCCTCCCCCCTTCCCCGTCCAATTGGCTTCATCTCCTGCCGATGAACCGATACAAACGCAATTCCTATTCATACACGGCAGACAGGAGGCAAACAAAACTGTGAAGGATGTGCAGTCCAAAACAGCATCTGCTAGTCATGGATTAATTCGGAGTCCGCGCGCTGCGATTTCAGCTGAGTGCAGTTTGACTAACATCTTAACCTACTTAGTGCAATTAGTGCTTCATTAGAGAGGCTAACTAACTATTGCTTCTCTCCATAATGATGTGCAAGAGTGTAGACATAAAAGTACATAATCAATGCTTTCCAATTACTCCACGAGTACAACCACTATTTCAAATAAACTGGATAATAATATAGAGCCATTACAAAGTCTAAGGTAGCAGAACCATTTAATTGCAGCGCAGTTCTTCTCAGCACCAAGATTTTTCCCCACTAATGAAGTGTCATACAAAAAAAAAAAAAAAGGCTGTATTGATTTTTTTTTTTCCACCATACAGCCTCAACCACAAATATGTAATTATCCATTTTATATCTGTCAGGGGATTAAAGTAATCTATAGTATCTAGCCTTTGCGCTCCCCTGACAGGGATTGTGTGGGGCTTTTACCCTTTTCAAAATATGCAGCTCCTTTTGATGAATGAACTTTAGACAAAATGATGTTCTGTTCTATATTGTTTTGTCTAAAAAGCTGTATTCTGAAGACATCATGCCGCATGTACAGCTGCCTGAGCTTTCAGTACACTATCATGGCATTTCAAGCCCTGTCATCCCCGAGGCAGGCAGTTAGAGCCAACACACGCAGACAGATAGGTTTCACAATCCAACACGGAAATAGAAACAGCTCTACACATCTCTTCTTTTTTTTTTCAAATATAAACACGGCTTCTTTTTTTTTTTTTCTTTTTTTTTTACATCTGGTTAATAAGGTTAATTCAATCTAATAATGCACCCATGAATTTCTCTTTTTCCTCCTGAGAAGCACAGAGAAGCTCCCCGTCGTCCACCGTCAAGCACATCCACACTCATCCACAGGCTTCACGTAATAACAGCAACTGTCCATTTAAACTTTGGGCCCAGCTCCTCTCTCTCTCTCTCTCTCTCTCTCGCTCTCATTCCCTCTCTCTGTCTGTCTTTGTATCTTTAGACCTGAGATGGACGAGCAACCTTAAGACTACCCCACGCTGGGCTGCCCTTCACGATAATAAAAAGCCATTACCTTGACCGCTGACACGAGGCCAAGTGTGAGGGTCAGAGTGATATTTATTGATGAAACTCTGAGCTCCCAATCTGCTGCACTCAGTGCGCATCATACAGCTGTCAGCACAGACAGGGATCAGGCAGCATGATGGCCCTCGACATGGCCCATCTATAATTTATGAACTACACAGAAAACAACCGGGAGACAACAGAGAAGCCCCCCGGCTGCCCAGGGATTACCCCGCAGCCCGGCTAAAGAGATCTGAACGAGAACCAGCTAAGGGCCACTGCGGGCCACACTGATATGGGGCGGCAGGTATGAGCGCAGGAACCGGTGTTCCATATTCAGAGGGAGGCCCCTCGGCGGGATCCGTCTCTCTGGAGGACGCTGTTGTGAATAATATAATAGACAGTGTTTACAGTGGGAATGTAAAGTGAGCGCGCTGGTGCATCACACAGCCCAGCACTCTTCAGCTGAGCCTTGTAAATGAGCTAACAGAGGGGGCAGGAGATGTAAAGTTTTACACTTTATTCTATAAGAAGCTCCAGGAAAGCCCTGAGGCGAAGACGGTCGAGGAGGACCATCACCACCCGGAGGCGTCAAATCAATGTTGTTGTTGTGTTTTGTTTGTTTGTTTTTATCTAGTTGTTGTTAGGGTCCTTTTTTTTTTTTGCATGGTTAAGAGTAATATTTGTACCCTAGTTAGTTTTCTTACCACATAAAATCCATCAAAATAATACGTTTTATGTTTGTCTTGGAATCATTATCTAATTTCATTGTTTCATGCACAGCAAAGTGTTAACATGGTAAAACCAATAAAAATGGTTATTAATAATAATACTAACACCTCAATACATTGGTCCTTGGACGGTTGTCTGGGGGTTCATGCCTTTTGCCTCTAATGATTAATCAGAAAGAGGCTGTATACTCCGGGTCAATTTATTACGGGGTAACATGGAGACGCAACCATGCAGACACATGTTTTGGGACTGTGGAAGGGACGCTGGAGTACCGAGAGTGAGGCCAAGCATGCACAGGGAAACATGCAAAGTCCCCACAGAAAGGCCCAGGCTTTGACTGAAAATCACTGTGGGGCAAGGCAAGGCAAGTTTATTTGTATAGCACATTTCAGTACAGAGACAATGCAAAGTGCTTTACATGACTAAAATATAGGAAAATAAGACAGAATAAAAGCAAGTAGGAATAAAATGTAGAAACAAAATAGAACACTGGAGAATAGAAATTAAAAGCAAACAAGTAAAAACAGTTGGACCACAAAGTGAACTAGTGATGTTTCAGTAATACAGTTCAAGAACAGTCAAAGGCAACCCTAAACAAATGTGTTTTTAATCTTGATTTAAAGGAACTCAGGCTTTCCGCACTTTTACAGTTTTCTGGAAGTTTGTTCCAGATAAGTGGAGCATAGGAACTAAATACTGCTTCTCCTTGTTTAGTTCTGGTTCTAGGTATGCAGAGTAGGCTGGAGCCAGAAGACCTTAGGCAGTGGCGCTAATAAATGTCCCAACAAATATGTGGAGTGCTGCTAAAATCTTCTTCAGAAGAATGTAGTTCTTCTGTTTTTGCTTTTTTTGTCACACTTAAATGTTTCAGATCATAAAAAATATCTAAATATTGGACAAAGATAACCTGATTAAATACAAAAAGGAGACATGATATGGGGATTTAATTTATTAAGGTAAAAAAAACTATCTAAACCAACATGGCTCTATAAAACCGCTAATCATGAAGCGATTTTAATGACCCCTGTTTTTTCAGTTCTGTTTCATAAGTCACACCCAGGCTTCAATACTGCAAAATACATAGAATGAGAAACTCACAAGTAGAAATTGCCTCACAATATGAAGTGGGTCAAAAGGTCTAAAAACGCCACACTACACGTCCCAATCTAAATAAATGCATGAACAGAAGAGAAAGAAAATGAGTTTTATCAGTGGAAGAGGTTACACGACCAATTCTAAGGCTTTGAGACTCCAGTGAGAGAAATAGTAAAAATGGAGAAAACGTGAAACTGTGCTGGACTGTCTAAGTAGTGGTTGGCCTACTAAAATTATTCTGAGCCCGATGACAACTTCTCCATGAGGTCAAAATTGAACCCAGAACATCTAAAGCACTGCACACCTCTCTTCATGATTCAATAAGAATGATTCTGGGGGAAGAAAATGGCATCTGTGGGAGGCTTCCTAACCAATGCTGCCCAAACATAACACAAAGACGCCCATATTAAGCCGTCTGAGGTTGCACCTGGAAAACTCACTGGAACCATGAATTCTGCTTTACACCCAAAAACATCATGTTGGGTTATCTGTTTGTGAACATTACCTCAAGCCCACTTGAGTCATGCAGCAGGACGATGATCCAAAGCACACCAACAAGCCACCTTTGATTGGCTAAAAACAGTAAACAAAATGAAACCTTTGCAGTAGCCAGGTCCAGACATAAAGTCCAGATTTAAATCTGAACAAGATGCTGAGGGAAACTTTAAACAGTACATTAATGCTTCAAACCCTCCATTTAGTTAAAACAATCTTGCAAAGAAGAGTGAGCCAGAATTCATTCACACCTTAATGGCTGTTGCTGCTGCCAATGAAGACACAGCCAGCTTACGTTTACCAGGACCAGGTTGGTTTAGATAGAAATAAAAGAAATTCTACTTTAATGCCAGGGTATTTTTGTTTTTACTTAGGTTGTATTCGCATAATTTTAGGCTTGATTTGTTCGTCTAGAAAATCAAAGTGGGACAAAAGAAAAGGAATAATAATTCTACATGGGAGCAAAACCTTTTTTAACATCCGTATACATTAGTGTAATTTAGAAAAAGTTAAGTGTTTAACTTGGGCACATTTTCTTCAGTGGGGAACTGAAATTATTAGGGCTCTGACTTAAAATTTGTCGCAGCCCTAATAATTTCTTTTTAATAAACGTATCTGCCGGGTTTTTTTCTGTGTACTTTGTTTTAAGTTGATCAGACTATTGATGACATTTTTGGTAATGCATGACTTCCTGTTTTCCTGATTTTTTTTTTTTAAGATCATGTGACAAAGAAGCCTTTCTTTTCTCAAAGCCATCCTTCAAAATGGGAAAGACAAGAAAATTAGTGATTAAAATGAGGCAAATGTGTTTTGATTTTCATATCTACTTGATTGCCAGCAATAAAATAACTACCTACACTTGCCCATATCCACAGACAGAAGAATAGAAAAAAATCATGATAATTTTAACAAATATATATATATATATATATATATATATATATATATATATATATATATATATATATATATATATTTACATATCCTTAGCAGGGCTTCCAAAAATTGCAATCTGAATATTACTTTTATTAGAGTACAACACAGGAAATAAATAAAAAAAGTGCTGTTACCTAATTCACAATCATTAATAAAACATTAAACTCAGCAGATTTCCCACTCGTATAATTTAATGTTTTTTGGTAGATACTTTGTTTGCAAATACACTTATTGTCTTTCTTTAAACACTCGCGTATTATGTTTACTTTCTTGAATTCCCACCGAGATCAAATGCAATCCTTCATTGGCCAATTGCACTGACACTTTCCTTTTATCCCCTGAATTCATCTCTGCATGCCTCAGGAAGACATACATTGTTTCTGATCAATAAATAACCACATAATTGAATACCGCTGCATCTCAAATAAAGCCCTCATTTACCAAGCTCCAGTAAACAGGCTTGATTCTTTGGCAATCTGCTGCTGACATTTCAAGACTTCGCACACATCCAGGGCAGTGTCAGTGCGCGGGCCTTCTGTAGCCCACTTAGGCTCCCTCCTTTTTCAATATGGAACCACATCCACCCAATAAATTATTCTGGGCATCTCCAAAGTCATTACACATTTATTTTGATCTCGCATCATAATTCACAGCTTGGCGCACAATGCATTTTCTCAAAATGCATGGTAATTCCTCGGGTGCAGAGCAAAGTTATGATCCATTTATACTGGAGTGACAGCATAATGCAGAGACGTCAAAATCCATTAAACTGTTCAACGTCTTGGGGTTTATTTTTAGATGCAATAGAGATTTAACTGATGGTGAAAAATATACAGTCAGGTGTGTTTACCTCACCTTTGGAGAGAATATGTTACGGTTCCAATTAATTTGTTATTCCTGTCACTAAAGGCATTGTCTGTGTCAAAACTGTCACATCGCTTTGGGCTTTGTTTTCTGGAGAATGGCATTTAATTTCAGCACAGGCTTTCATGACTGCATTCATTTAAAAGGTGTGCATTTCATTTAGAGATTCTCATAACTTAATACATGTTGATTTGATTGCTCATCACGGTGGCAGATTGCAGAATAGCTAGCTGTTGCTTTAAACAGTGGGCTAGTTAAATGATCACGCACGTTCAGTTGTTGTACGAGCACCTCCAGCGATAAGGATGGTTATGCTAACTTAAATGATTGGGGAAATTATGCTACCATTTGGTACCGTTGTGTCTGTGAATACTTTTCACTGCAGGAGCATTTTTGCTTCATACACAGCCTTGCAAAGAGTTTATACATTTAAAACGTTTTTACATTTTGTCACATTCAACCATAAAGGCCAACAGAGTAGTCCATAATTGTGAAGTAGAAGGAAAAGGATTTGTGGTTTTCAATATTTATTTATTTATTTATTTATTTTTACAAATATAGATCTGAAAGGTGTGTTGTGCATCTGCATACCCCAACAACTACATACCCCATGATAACATGGATATTCAGCTTGTAGCCAGTAAGAAGCAGTTAATAGACCCATGGTAACTCTGGAGGAGTTGTAGTGATCCACACCTCAGGTGGGAGAACATTTGATTAGGACATCACTTTGTAGTGCACTCTAATAATTAGACCTTTATCAAAATGTGGTGAAAATAAAGCCACGCTCGAAATAAGAAAAAAACAAACACTTTGGTACAACAAACTAGAGTTTTCTGATGACAGTCCACACTTGTGGACAAAGGTGCCCTGGTCAGATGAAGCTAATATTTAACTATTAGGCCTACATACAAACTAGTGTGTGCGGTAACTAACATTGTGCATAACCTCAAAAACATCTTCCTTATAGGAAGAAATATGGTGAGAGCATCATGCAGCAGGTACAAAGAACCCGGTCAGAGGTGATGACAAAATGGGTGGAGGCCAATCCTGGAAGAAAATCTTTTTGAGCAAGACTTTCTTCACCTTCCAGTATAATAAACTGTCATGATCCCAAGAGATTTCTGCTTTTATTTTGGACTGGTTACTTTCCTGGATTGTACTTTCTTTAGTTTATCATCCTCAAGTATTTGTTTATTATTTTTACATCGGTAGATTAGTTAGTTATTCTGCTTCTGGGTCATTCCATAGTCATTCTTGTATTATGTTTTGTTTGATTCCTCCCCCCAACTCTGCTATCTGTTATTCTCCCTTAACTCTCTGCCTTCATTGCTACTTACAACTGTCTGATTACTCACACCTGCTCTCCATGCCTTCTCTCCTCACTCTCCCTGAATATACAAGCTACCTGGTTTTATCCTCACATTTGTTGGTTCAACTGTTTTGCCACCTCTGGGTCCATCCTCTGCTCCCTATTCTTTCTCAGGGTCCATTCAATATTTTCTACTCACTATGCAGCTCTTTAGGTCCTATTTGCAGCTTGGTCTATCTACCAGCTCCTGCCACATGACATAAAGACTCTAAACATACAGACAGAGACACAATGGAATGGTATAAAAGAAAGCATGTTCATGTTAAAATGGTCCAAATCTGATAGAGAAACTGAAAATAAATAAATATTCATTCTTCCAGATGCTCTGCCTAATCTCACTGGGCCTACACTATTTTACATAGAAGCAATGGCAGAACAAGAAAAAAAAGTCTCTATATGTTCAATATTGGTGAAGACATACCCCAAAAGATTTACATGAAAAGATGGGTCTGCAAAGTATTAACTTGGGGTGCCTGAATACTAATGTATGGCATACCTCTAAGATTTTTAACTGTAAATATTATAAAACCATAGATCATTTTTGTTTTCAGTTCATAATTTTGCCCCAGTTTTTGTTGGTCATGTAAATTCCTAAGAAAATATACGGAAACGTTTGGCAAAGTGAGAAATGTGAAAAGTTTAAGGTTTTTCTAAATATTTTTTTCAAACACTATAGTACAACACAAAGCTATAAAATGCTGTAACATTATCATGAAAAAAAAAAATTTGTCCTGCATCAAAGTTGACTTTGCTGACTTGCTGTGCATTTCAGCTTGTGCAGATTAAACTGAACGGTGATTGTAAGCTCCACATTGCTTTTGCTCTTTTCTATGAAAGCCCACATGAAGACTGAGCATGGCTAGCTGTTCACTCTCTGAGAGAAAGGGCAGCCAGGAGGGATTTTTCCCCCCTTTCTTCTACACAGATTTTTTTTTTTTTTGGTGCAGTTATGGTCCATCATTATTAAATGTCTCTTGTTGGATGAGAGAAGCGCTTTATCAAAAACACCCATTCATCAGACGCTGCGCGAGACAGCTCACATCTGACCTCTGCAGCAATAATGCCGCATCAAGTAGGCCAACTACCTAGTTTAGCGGCAGAGCAGGGAGCAGGGGCTGGCTCCAAGATTAAGTGCGCTGTTTCAGGTTTTCATTCCCAGGGGCTCTGCTGGCTGATGTTGTATTGATTGCAAAAGTTTACCAGTAAGTATCACAAACAACAATAGCCAGGTCAACGATCGGTGATGCCTGAACTGCAATCCCCCGGCGGAGAGCTGCACGTTCAGGGCTAAAGCACTGCCATCATCATGCCTGTGTGCAGGGTTCAGAGGGGGCTCTACTGAGTTGGGGGAAGAGAAGTGTGCTGGCTGTTCCTACTGACATTTAGGAAAGCGATATGTCAGTGTGAAATGAGCAAGCGTGAGATAATTATAAGCCTTTGCATTATAAAAGGCTGCATCGACAAACTGTCGGATTGGCCTTCCTCGGAGGCTTCTAGCCCTGCTAGGTGCTCTTACATAGGTTACCCCTTATCACATTTAATGGTTTGGTTATTTATTTTAACATCCGCTGGAAAGATACCTTTGCACAACCGTATGTGGCACCGGAAAACCAATTTCAAAACAACTCACTTCCCCTTTTTATGAGTGCACGTCCAAGAAAAGAATTGTTAGCACTAAACAATATTTTCTAGCAGCTGCACTCTGACATTGGTGAAAGAGCTGAGCAGTAAAGAAGACAATTCACCCTGAGGCCATCTCCAGCAGGCTGAATGATGGTGCATCCTTGGCCCTGCATGGGGGACAGCACACAACCCTCTATCACAACGCTACCGGACCATTACCCAGGGACTGAAACGGCCCAGCTACACCAACCGGGCCTGCTCTGCTGCCCCATGAAGCTAATCATGTGATTTGATGCAATGACAGAGTAATGACACAGATTGCTGGTGTGTTCAGCTTCCCCCTGCTGGAGGCAACACAAGGAGATGGAGAGCACACAAGGCTGTCTGAGCCAGAACCTGAGACATCCCATTTAAGTCGGAGAATATGCCCAAGTCCCCTCACAAGTGAAATCAAGATTAATGGAGCTGCCGAGGGATTGTTTTATGTCCTTGAGTAACTATGTTTCACTTAATGAGGGACATTAGCCATAATAAAACTACTCAGAAGTACAAGCCGTTAATTAATGCCTCCACATTACCACTGAATGAAAATGAACCGAGTTGTGGGACCCATTGGACCAAATACTGAAGGTGCTCGTAATTTCCACAGCTTTGAGCCACTAAGATATATATAGACATGCACAACCTGTGATCAGCACAGTGTGAATTACGAGGGGAAAGGGGGGGGCTTTACCCACTGAAGTGGCTTAAAGGTAAAAATAATATATTAGGGGAGTCTGGCAGAATAACATGCTCCATGTTACCATATTTACAATTAATATATTAGAAATAATTGTGGAATAATCTTTTATTTGCCCCAAAGTGGTAAACACATCATATTTGACACATAAACCTGTGGGGCATCTTCTTCTTCTCACTGGTGGAGGACCTGAGTACTTCAGATGATCGGTGCACGTTATATGCACAAGTTCAAAATAAAATGTTTGTGCCTTTTCTATTGGTAACAGTAAGTGAAATGGAAAAAAAAATCATTGTTTTGTCAAAATCTGTTTTTAACACAGACATGCAACACATAATAACCTTCCTATTCCATTAATCAAAATGTGTTTATCAGTTCTTACACTTAAGTATTCAGGTACATTGTGCAGGTCAATGCATGATATAGAGTAATTATTGATTTATTTTGTACTGCAGCCTATAATACAACATGTATGCCTGTGGTTAATAGTCATAATTTATTTATCATAAAGTCTATTTTTAGATACCAAAAAACTTAACTTGGAACATTTAGAATATGATAAATGATGGGAATTCGAGTCACAAGTAGGAGTTAATGGAAGAAGATGGCATGAGGAAAGGGAAGGGGCAGATGACACATTAGGGAAAATGTATACCATTTCTGAAAAATACATCATGGTACATATAAAAAGTGTATGAGAAGCACTGGCCTCTTGTGTATATTGTCAGCTCTTTTCAAGTTCAACATTAAACATCAAATATGTCACACTGTGACACTGAAACTACGGAGAAAACCTATGCCTTTGCATGCTGCGGGTTTCTGTTGGTACGTTCCTATTTAGTGACGTTAACGACCTCTGGTGTAGCAGGTCACTTTCTTCTCTTCCTCTACCATATGAGAAAATAGTCCCACAAATAAGACAATCCACAGATGTGGAAGTAGCACAAACCAAACTGAGATCAATACAAAAAAATATCAACTTTTAGACTTAATTTTGTTGCTCCAAGTGCATGTTGTGGGAAATAATGATAACTGATTCCCCAGTTACTTATTGAATACAAGGAAACAGTGGTTCCATCAAGTTCCAGCACTTTATTGAGAACCAGAGCAGAGACAAAGTAATCACACCCCTGTTAAATTATTTGCAACTTATGATTAATGTAAGCTTGTTTGGTTTTCAGACAATGGTAATTTAATGATTGAAGCACCCACTACCTAAAAGCCATTAACAAGAGCAAACACTGAAAACATACAATTTTTTAAAATTACTGAAAAAAGACAACACACAGTCAAGATGATGCTTTTCACAATTTACAGTTTCATTCTATGCGTTATCTTTGTAGATGTGTTGCATACAAGGATTTGCTTACCTTGTTTGTCCCATTCTTATGGTAACTAGTTGGAAAGAAGGTAAAATAAATGTATAAATAATGTTTATTTTTTTACTCATGTTTAAGTATTCTGAAGTAAGTAGCTGACAGATAGATTTACTGGACTGTTCCTTTAGTGCTGATGAACAACAAAGCTGCTATAAATGCAATCTGGATATATATATATATAGATAGATAGATAGATAGATAGATAGATAGATAGATAGATAGATAGATAGATAGATAGATAGATACGAAGTAATCATAAAGACTACCCTACGAATTTCTGGGTACATTTTCACATCCAAGTGATCACTACTGTGCAGATGCACTAGTAGCATTCGCCACAGGGTTCTTTATGCGACTCAGGCCTAACATAATTACTTCAAGGATGCTCTTAAGATAGAGAAGAATGTCTATGAACTTAGCAATAAGAACTCTAAATAAATCTCTCTAGCTCTGCATCAGACAGATCTAAAAATTACCTCTAAGAACACCTTCATGTTGGCTATAATCCCGGCTGTAATGTGGCCTCGTTAGGAAAGCACTGCTGGCCCACACCAGTTGTAACACAGGAAAGGCCTCAGGCACCACTGGAATTAATTACAGACAAAAGCGACTGTGTTTGCAATTGTCATGCCAAATTTATCACTAGCCACTTAATGTGCCTCATCTGAAGTGATCCACACTAGCTGAATTGCCCCAGGGCGTCTATTCTTCGTCTTGCCGGGGCGAGGTGGGAGCGCTTAGAGACCGTGTCTGTGTGGCTGTGTGTGTGTGCATGGGGCACAGTGTGCATCTGCTGGGGGCCTGCCTAAATCCTGAGCTGGAGGCAGTGTGTGCTAACAATGCCCCCAGCAAATACAACATGTAGAAAGTGCATAACAAATGTCAACACCCCATCCACGCCCCCTCAGCTCTCCACCCACCCACTCGGAGTCTCCAGAGTGAGGTTCAAAGCCAATCTTGACATCTTTAATTCTGTCATTTTTGTGATGATAATCCTTGATGTGGTTGGATAGGCTGTCAGTAGCCATTTGGTCCACACTGAAGTCCATCTCTACAGTGCATGGACAGAAAAATCCGAAAAGATCAAAGCAATCTTACAACACTACATGTTTCACTTTTGCCGGTGAACTAGAGGACAGGCCTTTTGTTTGCCAAATAAGAATGAAAAACAGAAATAATTAAGGTTTTGCATGCGGTGTTGTCTTTAATATCTCAAAGGCTTTCGGCTTATGATAGTGGAAGATTGAAAAAAGCGGCAAATCATGCCTTTTTTTCAAAGTTCTGATAACCACAAGGAAGGTCTTCACAAATTAATTAATGGTCTTATAATCACTTACTTGGGTGTAGCTAGATCTCACAAAATTCAAATGCTACAGTATTTCCTGTCAACGTGAAATTGATTTTACCTTCTACTATCGGCCTCAGATATAAAAGAGAGTTATTTAAGCTTAAAACCTAGTATCTGTGTTTTAAGACACTCCGCTCAAACTTGTTAAGTTGGGCTGACACAGTTAAATGGTTGGGCTAGCTGACAATACTCTTTAAAAAAAGCATCAAATGAGTCTCAACCACTTTTAAACATTTATTTGTCATAAAGTGGGTCGTCATGAGAAAAACAAACATTTAAACAGTGACAGACAAGATACAAATGATTTGTAAGTCATTGGGATCTAACTGTTAGCCGCTAATTGCTAACTGTTAGCCGCTAACGATGTGCTTTAGTGCTTCCAATAGGACTTGAAGCCATTTCATTGTTTTTTTAAAGAGTTTTTTTATCAATACTGTGGGTTAAAATGTCATTCTGGATGTCTTCTTACACCTCTCCAAATCACAAAATGTGTTTTCAAAGTTTTTTGCGTCCTTTATTTGACAGGGCGGAGAAGGAAGAGGAAGGTATGCAGTAAATGACATAGTCCGGGAATCAAACTTAAAACAGCTTTACAGGAATCTTTGTCCTGTAAAGCTGTTTTAAGGGGGCTCTTACTCTACCCACTGCACCCCACAGCACCCTATAGGAGGTTCAGTTTTCCCCCAGTGCTGACAAAGTGTCTTCTTTGTCACTCTATCACCATTTCTATGTTCTACGCAAAGCACTGTCACATAAGCTATTTAAAAGTAGCAATTCATGTCTTGGTTCTCTATGTTAAGTTTTTCTGTAATCTTGTTTGCTGTTACAAACTGACCTGCAGGTGCTGAGGAGGACTTGCACAAATAAATAGAGAGTGAAACTCTGTATTCTGGCATTTTGCTCAGCTTTGCCAATTTGGCAGAATTCCTATATGAGCCTTCTAGTTTGGCTATAATATAGGTGTCATCCCCTACATTAATGAGGTCTAACATGTCGCTGCCCCTCCACTGTGTGGTCCCATTACAGTAAATCTTGCTAACTGCTATCTCTTCCCACCAGCGCAAACCTGTGACAAATATTGATGGAAAGTGACATGAAATTCGCATCAAATTTGTCTTGGTTGTCCTCGCTGGAGTGTCATTCAAAAAGATCAGATAGAGGTCAGATTCAAGACCACATATGGAAGTGGATCAAATCTGACATTAAAAAGTTAGACATGGGCCAGATTTGAGTGTACACACTAGTTCTAAAACGTCTGACCTGGTCACTTGACCCAAAAATTTTGATTTGGGCCGCATTTGCCTGCAGTGTGAACAGGGCTTTTGTAACCAAGTGTTGTCATTCAGCCCGACAAGAAGACCATCTTATTTCTTTGCCCATATGTAGTCCATATCCCTCTTTTTTGTGGCACTGTAAGCAGCCCAATTTGGATCTATTCACCCTCCGCCCCCCCAAAAAAAAGAAAAAAAAAAAAATCTGATTTGTGCCACCTCCATATGTGGCATTATAATTGGATACGTTTTAGATATTTTTCAAAGCATGCGCAGTCTGAATGGTTATTCTCATTTAATTTATCTTTTATGTCCCTGTTCTGACTCTTACTACACATCCACAGCCAGGGCTGTTGTTATTAGCTGTGCTGCTTTCTTCTTACCTTTCTTTTTCTTGTTATGATGTGGTCTATATATTTTTGGCTCTCATTGCTCAACAACTTCATAGTAAAGCAGCTATTACATTTTTTGAACAAAGCTTTATTGAACACTTCTATTAACAACTACCTCCATCATTACTTCTGTGAACAATGCGCTGCTGTATGACGTCTACTTTCTCCTTCTGCGCATGCGGGTCGGTTTGGGATCTTAAACCGTTCAGACTGAATTCTGTTTGTGGTCCCATTTAATTATTAGTTTGAATGACAACAATAAAAATAAATACATAAATAAATTTTAGCAAACAATCCAAATTGAGCATCAAGACCTGCATTGTGAACATAGCTGAAAAGTTGAGTCATTTCGCCCCTTCAACAATTTGTACCCCCCATTTAGTAGTTGTCTTTTCATTATGTCTTATTTGTATATTGTATCTGCCAATAAATCACATTTCAATAATTGTGGTATATTTTTATCCTTTTTAAAATGTGTTTAGGTGACATAGGTTGTGAATTGGTTCTATACAGTATAAATAAAGTGAACTGTTTCTATCCTTAGAGATAAATAGTTTGTAAAAACACACAGATTTCAAACACATTTTCATTAATTGTATATTATTTTCTGAACAGCTGTATTACACGCTTTCGCCATGTGGGTTGTGATACATATTTGGGCATAATTGACTCTTATCAGATGAAACAATCCTGATCAAACTAAAAAAATATATGCTTACATTACCTTACAGTAGACTATGAATAGAGTATAAAAACAACTTAATTTCGTACCCACCTTTTTCAAGCACAAAACAACCAAAGGTTCAAGAGAGTAGAATGGCAAAGGGATAAAATGACCAGCACCCAGAAGTTTAATGCACTCCCCTTCATGCCCAGGACCCACAATGATGATTTGATTGAATTTTACTTTGTAGTACATTGGGATAAAATGTGTTGTGAATTGGCGCTATATAAATAAAATTGAACTGAATTTAATTTAATAATATTATCTTACACTAACTTCATCAGACAAAGTCAGATATGTGCACCTATGCAGCCTTTGCAAAACAGACAGCATCCATGCTGCATTTTTATGTCACACTGCTAATATCCACCATGATATTTGACCGTGCTTGGCAAAATATTTGAGTACAGCGATCAAGTGCTCTGCGCAGAAATTTGGTAATTTATGTAAATTCTGAAGTACCAAAGAAATAGTTGGGGTTTGTTTAATTTTATTTTAATGCTTTCTTTTAAATGCTGCGCAAATCTCATTTTGCTTCATTTAGCTGCTTCCTTTTAATCCTGTCACTAATGCTGTTGTTTATGTCAAAAGAACAAAGGCCGTCCCAAATGTGCACTTACACATAAGCCACCATTATCTTTCTGCTTGTGCAGCTGAAAACCCAATGCTTTAGTTCAATAATAATGCAGAGGGGACAGCTTGTTGGTAGCCCAGTGCACAGCAGAAATAAAAGAATAGCTCCAAAGGAGTCTTGCCTCCTTAAAGCAAATAAGCAGGTGCTTTAGTTTAGCGTAGGAAAAATGGAGCAAAATATCGTATCCACAAGTGCATAATGTCTCATCAACACCCATCGGTTATCAATTAAAGCAAAAACCATCTCATTATATTAATGAATGGCCTCGGCTAGTAATAGGGCTGTCTTATTGATGTTCGAACGAGGTAAGCACAAAGCCTCTTGCACAGCACTGAGATTCACAGCATCAGCAGCTGAGAGGAGATTTGCAAGGATGAAGAAAACAGGACAAAAAAAAAAAAAAAAAAAACGAGAGGAAGCAAATAGAAATTGAAGGACAACAGGCTACTCTCAGAGGGACTGCATTTATTCCGCCAATTGTCATGCAAGCCTTGTTGTAAGTAATAATGTGGCCTTTAATGACGGAATGATGGACCTGCCAAACACTGGCTCTGCCATACAGCGTCTGCGTGTCCCCGTCGTCCGCTCCTAGCGTACCCATCTGGGACGCATTAGCATATCCTCGTCAATTCGCCGGCCGTTTTAACATAATCCATATTTGTTGGGTAAAGTCCAACAGCAAGGCTCCCATACAGCGGTCACAGAGAGCCATGACACACTTCAGGAGTCCCGGCCCACATAAGGCATGCTTGGGCAGCAAAGCAATTCAGAAATGCAAAATAGCAGGGCATACCAACCCCTACCTTCTACCTGGAGGGACAAATCCCTTTTGGCCAGACATCTCCAGACTGTTACCTTGGTATTCCTCCACAACAGTACTTGTGATTTTTATTCTAAGTGTTCAGGGGGAGAAAAAAAGGAGGAAGAAGAACAAAAAGCAGCCTGCTGTCACAGCTGACAGTGAGCGTGTAGAATGCATTGGCCTTCTGAGGCATGTCAAAATATATGCTTCACCTATCAGAGAATAATGCCATATTTTGATACACATTTGCTTGGTAAATATTCTCATTCTGGTTTTCAAAGAAGTGGGACATCCATAGATTGCGGGGGAAAAAAGAGCATTAAAGTAAATTGTTGCTCAAAAATAAAGGTTCATATGTTAATTTGGTCTAAAATAATTTCAGATCTGATCACTTAACTGACCGGATTGTACTATAATAAGTATTTCACTGTATGTCATAGAATGATGGTATTGTGTTAGAATTTATTTAATTAAAACGGATTTAATTAAGCGCTGTAAAAATAAAATGTTATTGAATTTAAAGCATGCAGGAACACTTTGTTTATTAGACACTGCAAAATACAAAAGACATCAACTGTCTCAGACTTTGCTGTCCTTGCTGAAGACAAACAAAGCCACAGCATGATGCTACCGCCACCATGTTTCACGATGGGGTCTGTGTATTTATGGAGTTAGTTTTCTGTCAGACAGTGTTTTACGTGTCGGTTGAAAAGTAACATTTTTGTCCCATCTGATCAGAGGGGAACTTTTTATAGTGGGCATTATAAGCTTATTGCTTCTGCCAGTACACCCTTTTTCAGACTATTTTTTTTATTTATGTTACAAGGACATATACTGTCATTTATTGTATACTTGTGTGTCTGAAATAAATTCAAATGGCATCTAGTATTTCTATGTTTTTGCCACTCTTATTACAAACCAATCTGTTGACTGCACAACTAATAGCTGTGCAGTCAACAGATTCCCCCACCTGAGCTGTAAATCTCTGTTCTCGCAGAATTACTACAAGCCTCCTGCTGCTTCTCTGTTTAATGCTTTCCTCGCCCAGCCTGTAGGTTTAGGTGGACAACCATGTGTCGATGGTGTGTTTGGGCCATACTGTTCACATTAGGGCCAGACGATAATTCAGTAACAATATGTACTGATCGCTAGACGTGTGGTATGATAGAAAAAAAAGGCTAAATAAAAAGTTCAATTGAATAACAGTTTTCCTTCATTTTGCTTTTTAGCCTATCATGTAGGTTAATACTACAGTCATTACATCCTCCTAACCAATCACAACGCAGACCCAGGAACGCTCTGTCACCGAGCTCCGCCCCCTTCAAAGACTTCAGAGAGCACTCGTTCTTTTTTCTTTTAAAACTGTTTGCGAGTTCTTCATGGCTCTGGCTATTTTATGCAGCTCACATATAAGCATGGGTTACCCCTTATATTTTTGTAAATATTTCATTGCATCTTATCATAAGACAACACTGAAGATGACTCAACATACAGCCATTAATGTCTAAACTGCAGGCAACAAAAACTAGTACACTCCTAAGTGAAAATGTCGAAATTGTGCCCAATTAGCCATTTTCTCTCCATGGTGTCAAGTGACTTTTAGTGTTACAAGGTCTCGGGTGTGAATGGCGAGCAGGTGTTTAAAGTTGGTGCTATCTCTCTCACTCTCTCTCAAACTGGTTGCTGGAAGTTCAACGTGGCTCCTCGTAGCAAACCTCTGAGGGTCTGAGAAAAAAAAAGAAAAAAAGAATTGTTGCTCCACATGATGATGGCCGAGGCTATAAGAAGCTCGGCAACAACCTGGAACTGAACTGCATCAAGACCATACTTTGGTCTAACAGGACAGGTTCCAGTCAGAACAGGCCTCGCCATGGTTGACCAAAGAAGTTGAGCGCACATGCTCAGAGTCGTATCCAGACGTTGTCTTTTGAAAGTAGACGGATGAGTGCTGCCAGGATTGCTGCAGAGGTTGAAGGGGTGTGGGGGGTCAGTCTGTCAGCGCTCAGACGTTACGCCACACGCTGCATCGAAATGGTCTGCATGGCTGTCATCCCAGAAAGAAGCCTCTGCTGAAGATGATGCACAAGAAAGCCTGGAAACAGTTTGTTGAAGACAAGCAGGCTATGGATTGCTGGAACCATGTGTTGTGGTCTGATGAGACCAGGATAAACGTATTTGGTTTGGATGGTGTTAAGTGTGTGAGACAACAACCAGGTGGGGAGTGCAGAAGACAGGTGTGTTTACAGTCAGGCATGGTTTGGAGCTGCAGGAGCGCTGCCGGCTGCAGGGAGCTAGAGTTCAACATGATAACAATCCCAAACACACCTCCAAGACGACCACAGCTATGCTGAGGAAACTCAGGGTAAAGGTGTTGGATTGACCAACCATCTAAACCCTGTTGAGAATCTGTGAAAATTTCCACAGATCCAAGATGTAGGAGCGTAAGGTGTTTAGTATCCGGTAGCTCAGTGATGTCTTCATGGAGGAGTGGCACCCTGTGAAGCTCTAGTGAACTCCTCGCCCAGCAGAGTTAAGGCAGTGCTGGAAAAAAATAGCAGCCACACAATATGTTGACACTACTACTACACTACTACTTAACATTGTATCACATTTTCATATATTCAATGTTGCCCCATAAAAAAGATATAATAAAAATGTGAAAGGTGTACTCACATTTGTAAAATATTTTGTAATATCCATCCTTTGTTGTAATTCTGTGTTGTAGTTAAGTGCTTTTCATTCATTTAATTATTTGAAACACAAGAGTAATGTCACACACATAATAACACTGTATGGTTTTAAAACATTTATTGTGTAATACTAATTATGTTTCTCTTTATTTGAGTTTCCTGGTTAGGGGTGTCGGCCGCTTCCTGTTTGGGCAAAAGGCGTGGTGAATGCCTGAGGACTTTGGAATCACGATGCAAGCTCAGGACCACCATGTGGTTATCAATGAGGGTGGTGTTATAGATTTAGTTGGGTTAATTATATTAGCTTGCTAATTATTCTATTAGTTTCAGTTTCTTTTATATGCTTTCTGCATCGTTACATGGTCCGTTCATTGTTGTAATATATCTTGCTGCCACATATACTTGCCTAACTCATTGGTCTTGCACATAATTTTCTGTAGACTTAAAATGTCTTTTTTTGGTTTGCCACAACATTCCTGACGAATGACAAATACTTACTAAGTACCTCTTTTTTCTTCTGTTTTTCCTCAAAGCCTTGCAACAAAATGTTTCCTCAAATGTACATTGTGAACGTGTAATGGCGTAAGTGTAAAAGTTACCTTGTCTTTAGTTAGTATTGATGTCTAGCTGTGTTTCCCCTGGGTAAACTGTTTGGTTATACCACTACATAAGTTACCCTTATGTATCTTCATGTTGTGTCAGTCTTATTTTGGTGGATTTACTTTTTTTTTCATTTCCATTGGGAAAAACATTGTTGAGCAGTTTTATTAAGCAACTTTTTTGGGGGGTCTGCTAATCACATTTTAGGTTTTGCATTTTGAAACTTTTTGGATCAAATAAAAGTCCATTTTATTGAAGACATTTCTCTAGAGTCCTTTATGTCTTCCCTGCTCCCTCATAGTAGTTGTTATGTGACAAATATACACATCTTCTACTTCGTTAAATCCTAAAACAAACAAAACACCTTCAACATCCGGATATTAGTTAGTGCTGCTAAATGAGCATAGTTTTTATTGAATATTGCCTTGAATAAAAAAGGATTGGAAGTGAATTAAAACAGCCAATTATGAACTAAATGCCATCAATTCTCCAGCTTTATTGTGGAGTTCTCTGCTGTAAAGAGGTTTTAGCAGTATTCCCTCAACCTCGCCAAAGCGACGCCTGTCATGAGCCATCATCGCAGAAGCCTTTTGAGATATAATCTCGGAGAACTTTTAACCCAGAAATTTCAGACCTTCCTGTCAAAGAGAAAGCAGAAATCCTGGGATCATGACACTCAGTCAGCAGCAGTCACACTCCTCTATGCCGAGTGTTTCTCAAGTGCTGGACGATCTGGCAGACTCTAGGGCCAGCGAGTGCATTTTTTTTAATATTAGTTTGACTGTCTCCTCTTTATGTGCCTCGGCAAACATAAAACCAGTTGGCTAACGCGTGCGTTCTGCTTTTTACCATCAAAAATGGAACGTACAGAGATGATTGCAAGCATTGAGAAAGTGTTAAATGTTTCTAGTTGTGTCGGCTTTTCGGGTTGGACCAGAAACATGAGGGTATGAACAAATTCTATCTGCGTTTGAATTCTGATAACGATATCCATTCACAGTCCAATCTGCTGTGTGTACACAAGAAGCCGAATTAATTTCACAGCGTTGAGGAAAACTCTGATTTATCCCCCTTCCCGTCTTCACGAGCCACGCAGTTCTCCAAATGTTTGAAAAATCACACAAAGACAACCTATTTCTCTCAAATCAAAGAGCATTTCAATTTTAGAGAGGGGTCACCCAGGGGTCCGGGGGTTCACGCACCCCACCGCGATCCCCTCCTCCATCTGATTCCCCCAAATGAGGCAGCGAGTGGGACGCTTCTCTGAGGGATGTCACGCTGCATGTCATGAGCTTGGTTAAATTGCACTGCCAGTGGGTAAGCAGCAGGGGTCACATGAGGCCCAGTGTGGACTGCAACATGTAACGCATGGCAGCCCACAGTCTGAGGGCTGGCCAGTAATGACTCCAAAGCATTCTGATAAAGATTGAGGAGCAGCTGTTTCCATCTAACACAACTCGTCTCAGACGCGCGGGGAAAAGACGGCTATGTAAATCTCTGCAGTAAAACCGTCCTTTGCTTGTTTGCAATATAGGTGATCGGTATATCAATACTAACTCATTGTAATATGGTTACTGTGTAGGTGATGGATAAAAAAAAAAAAAAAAAAACTCACATTATTATTTAGGAAGCGGGTCCAAACATTTGCCCTCGTAAACACAAAGCAGCCGTGCGCCTGGGAGAGGCCTCAGTTGGGCAGACAGCAGAGGGAGTTAACAAAGCTAATTAGGAGAGGCTGACATGTTAAAGTGAGCTGCGGCTCGGCAGTCGGCTCTATCACATATGTTTCCTTTGTGGTGGGTGAAGTGGCTCCTTTGTTTGTGAATTGATGGCGTTTCGCTCTGCCGTCCCTTTGGGTAGAGGCACTGACCTGCGGAGGCCCCGACAGAGAGAGAGGAGGCTTTTTCTTCTTTCTTTTTTTTTTCCCCCATCTCTGCCGACGCCTGCAGCTCCAGCTGTCCCGCTCCCTCCCAAACCAGCACCTTCCCGGAACCGTGGACGCACGCCGAGATGGGCAACACCTGTAAAAGACAGGACACCCCCTCGGCCCAGGCACCTCAACGCAGCCTGCCCACCTGCTACTGCGCTCTCTGGGCCACGCAGCTTAAACGCTCATTTTGTGCCTCTCAGCACGGGACTTATTGATATAAATAGCTGTGCACAAAGTGCACACTCTGTTTTCTCTTGGTCTCATGCAGTAGGTGTGTGTGTGATTATTTTCAATGGCAGCCTCTTTCAGGTGAGGATGAAATATGAGCAGTTTGGACACCGGGTAAATGACAATCTCTGCAAGATTCACTGAAAATTATTACAGCACATTTGACATTTATCGAAATGGACAACATGATTGGGGTACCCGTCTTAAACAAGGATTCAATATCTAATATGTAGACACAATACACAATATATATTAAACATTACAGATGCAGCAATGGATTTAATGATGACCTTACCATTTGTCTTTATATAGCTTGTCCTTCCTCACTTGTGAATCGCATGGTTTGTCCTTGAACAAGACACTTTATGGCTGCAATGAAAGAGACAATTTAAAGTCCAAATACAGTGCTGGTCAGAAGACCGCATACACCCGTTATGGGCATGAATGCAATATTATTTATAAAGAGTATTAAATGACGTGTTTTATCTCCACTTTGGAGAATTTCTAAGCAAGATTTAAAATGATGCTGACTTGAATTCACACGCAAACACTAATATCTAATTGAATGTCCAGCAGCAAAATAAGCTACACCTTGTGTCAGAGTCACAATTCTCATTCAATGTTTGAAAACTGTTTGTACTGGAAATGGTAGAGTTCTTATAAATTGGATAGTTATGAAGCTCAACAAAACCACCCAGGAACCACAAGGGCTCAAACCTACCATCCACTTGAAGATCCTGGAGAACCAGCATCACTAACGGTGTCAAAGTCAAATGAGGTAATTAACATAAACGGTGGAAGGAGGATTTTACCCAGTATAACAAACAGTGTTTCTGAACAGATTACCAACTATAGCTTTAAGTTACTGCAATAGCCCACATCTTAACCCTTTAGCAAATGTATGACCTTTGGCTATTTTCACGGGAATAAACAGCGTTTAAACACAAGCTACATCTGAATGTGCATACACTACCACTCAAATGTTTGGGGTCGCTTAGAAATGTCCTGATATTCTTAATAAAAAGCAATTTTTTTGCATTAAAATAACATTAAATTGATCAGAAATGCAGTCAAGATAATGGCAATGCAGTATTCTCTCTATAATGAAGTTACCAACACAGTCACCAGAGCTCAACCATATTGCTGTGTTGCGGGGGCAGCTTGACTGTACGGGGCCTAAGAAGCGCCCATAAAGCCAATCCAGCATGTGGGAGGGGCTTGAGAAAGCATGGGGTGACATTTCCTTAGATCACCTCAACAAATTGACAGCGCAAATGCTAAATATCTGCAAATTGATTATTTAATGAAAGCAAAGTTTGAAGGAATATTTCAAGAACAAAAAAAAAAAGTATTTCTAACCTTGTCAGTGTCTTGAGAATGTTTTCTATTAATTTTGCATCTCCAATTAATATTTTTTTGGAAAAAACACTACATGTTTTGGTTGACCCCAAACTTTTGAGCGCTTCTGTAGGTACATGTGTATGTATATCTTTCTGCTTATGTATGCATGATCTACTAAGCATGTATGTACCTGGGTGCATCATAAAGTTTTTGTTTATGTAGAATAATGTGTAATAGTTAATAGAAAGGTATGGTGATATTTTTCTATGTTGGGCATATGCATAAATATACAATACTGATGTAAATGCAAAAATATGTTAAGCAATAACAAAAGAGGACACACAACAAAGAACGGCAACTGGACATCGTGTTACTAAACAGTTCTCTTTTAAATGAGAACTCGTGTTTCAATGGGACTCCCTGTTCAAATAAAGGTTGCATTAAAAAAAATAAAGGGGTAGTATAATAATGATTTAAAAAGGGTTAAAAACTTCCTCGTGCTCCTGTTGAATATGGTAGAAGAATATATGCTCTTCTCGTTATGTGTTCAATTAAAAAAATGTATTGAATCATTAATTCCAAAGCAAGGATATGATAATAAGTAAGTTTCAAGTGGTGGTACTGCTATCCTGGTTGGGCCATTTATTCTGTATCGAATATGACACAAAAGTTGCTCCTACCTGTGCTTTGGAGAAAGGTAAGAATCCTCTTATTTTCATTTTTCTCTGATATGTAGGGTCTCACAAATCAAAACACTTCTAAGTGGAAATTATGTATTTAGTCAAAAGATAGCTTGTTGAAAAATCATTAGAGCTTAATATTTGGAACAATATTTATTGGCATTACTGCACCCAAACCCCACTTAATATTGCTGACCTGCATTTTGCCTTACACCTAACCGTAAATATCTTTATTTAAGATTGTGTTTGTTGTGCGTGTTGTTGTTGTTGTTGTTTTTTTTTACAGTTTTTGCAAAGCACCACACATATGATGCCCAATCCCTAAATACATCACAATCAAATAACCATCAGGGACAAAAAAAAAATGTCTTCATTTTTAAGCATTTTTGCCGCCTATATGAAAAACCACCAGTGGTTGCCCTTGGGAAAAGAATAACAATTCACAATTGCATTATTAAAAGCCTCATGAGCCTCGTCAATGAAATACACAGACCTCTGAGCAGAAATGCATGGTAACAGTTACAATTTTAATGTATACATTTTAAGTTCAATCTTTTATCTGAGGTCTGATTGTGTTCAGAACAGAAACTAAAAGGTTAATCAAGTCTTAGTGTATGACATCCTAAAGGAAGGACATCAATGAGTTAACTTTTCCTTTAAGCGTTTGAGCAAAGTTTGAAAAAGGTGAGTCTCTCTTTCTCTCTCTCTCTCTCTCATCCGGTTAAGCCTGCATGGACACAGATTAATCCTCCCCCATTAAGATGACAAGACAATTTGTGGAGTAGTTGAGTGTAAATAAATACGTTGAGAACCAGATAATACATTAGGCTGCTGACCGGGCTATTCCATTACAGCAGCACATTTGTTTCCATCCACGGAGGAAGCCATTCGGGCCGATGGCGTCTTTCCTTCATGAGGTGAAAGTGAATTCTTGCCTCCGAGAGGAAAATAAGGACATCAGAACTCCGGCGGCATTAACTTTCATCACAAAAGTCATCTAAGCTACCAGCAGTAGAGGCTGTCTCTCTCAGGCTGAATCATAAAAAACGAACAGATATAATACACAGCCCCCAGTTTAAGAGGTAACAATAGTTTTGTCTCCATTAGGTGCAAACAAAGAAAAAAAAAAAACAACCAGCAATAGCCACAGCAAGTGCATTTGATGTTTTTCTATCTCAACTACATGGCCGTAAAAAAAACATCCAGATGATACGCCACCATCGCAAACAGAATACTACTTTTTTTATAACCGTCTTTAAATTCACAGGCTTCTTTACAACTCCAGGTGGTTGTTCTGCTGCTACGGAGGAAGCGGCAGAAGCCAAGTGGCTGCATTGATTTTGCAGTAATTGATCTGATGGCTCCTTGTGATAATTGACAATTATCCCTGATTACCAGACAGGAGCTTAAAATCAGTCTAAGAAAATGACCGGCATTATGGGATGTTGTACACTGGGTGAACAAAGGTAAATCAATAGACCTCAGAAACTGCTTGGAAAACAAGACAAAAGGGTGCCACCCAGGAACACATGTTGCTCAAACTCTAACAACCCCTCACAGACAATACACCACCACATTTAAACTACGCATTTACTCAGACGACGAGAGGCCGCCAATTATACAATGGTCAATTAAAAGGAAGAAATAGACTTATAATAAGGTCTGCTTATAATAGGTTTGTTTATATGTGCCCATATACATGCAGCAAGCTGCAAACATCTGCATCCCTGCGGAAATGCTTCCGTTGCCCATATTAAGCACGCATTGGCGTGCATGTGCCGCATGCTGGTTTTTCTCTGTTACTAGCCGCCTGACCTCAACTGATTGGTCCCTTTGATTGGAGCAGACAGATGCAACTCATTGCGGCTTAATAAATATCGGGACCCAGGGGATCGGTGCTAAACAGTTCTATTAAGTTGGAAACATGTCAGCCAATATAAAAGCAGCCTGACCCCGGAAAAAGGTCAGCTGTGACACGCATGTTTACTCTGGAAAACAACCCGAGGCTGGAAGGTCTTGTTTTATCGGATGTCTTCAAAAGACGTTGAGAGAGAGAGAGAAAGAGAGAGAGAGAGAGAGAGAGAGAGTGTGGCGCCGTCTGGCTGCCCAATTGTTGGTTTTATGTGTTTTTTGGGTATTAGAACCAAGATAGAGGGGCTGTATAGATAGATAGATAGATAGATAGATAGATAGATAGATAGATAGATAGATAGATAGATAGATAGATAGATAGATAGATAGATAGATAGATAGATAGATAGATAGATAGATAGATAGATAGATAGATAGATAGATAGATAGATAGATAGATAG
Organism: Fundulus heteroclitus; assembly: GCF_011125445.2. Classification (NCBI taxonomy): domain Eukaryota; kingdom Metazoa; phylum Chordata; class Actinopteri; order Cyprinodontiformes; family Fundulidae; genus Fundulus; species Fundulus heteroclitus. The sequence continues at coordinate 26,383,440 of NC_046367.1, forward strand.
ATAGATAGATAGATAGATAGATTAGTGTTGTCAGTAATCTGCCTCTTGCATGTGTAATCGGCATATCAAAACATTGAGGGAGAGGAATTTCCGTGCTCTGTGAGCATATTAGGGATGCAGTCGCGGCGTTTAACTAGCATTGATGAACTGTTTGCTTATGCAGTAATAATTAACTTCCATTACATTACTTTGTGTGATTACTTTCTTAATTGCCTGAATTATGCATCAATTTAATATCTAATAACCAGTCCTAGGCATTAGACGCTGTTCAGACACACACAGCGCATAGTTTCCCTAGCTTTAATTAAACACACCAGAATAAATGAAACGATGTAGGATGGATGTCTAGCAGTGATTTCCTGGGTGCTTAAATATGCTATTTATTATAAAAGCGTGTGAAATCCTCTTTCTCCTCAGGACAGGAAACCACAAGATGCCAATTATAAAACCCAAGTTGCTTTGCCTCGGCTTTGCGACGTTCCAGACTAATAAATTTGTTGAGTGGGACTTATTGTATATTATGCAAATACAGGACTATGCCATTTTTTAAGTTTCAAATCTGCAGAGCAAAACACGTCCCCAAAGATGATTTTAATTATATAGCAAAATGGGCTCCTGTTTTACATTGTTATTGTCCTAGAGCAAGGAGCCAGTTGGTAAGGACAATACATGAATGAATGCATATATTGAAATTATTTATTTCACTTAACTGCTACATATCTCATTTAAACCCACTTCATTAAGTGTGTCAATTTGCTTACTTGTTAAAGCAACAAACAAATGACCCAATCAGAAATATGAAATCAGCATGAAGGTATTATGGCCGCAGAGCAATTATATGAATGCTGTTTTGTAAATGTTAGGCTGAGTGTGAAGGAAAACCCCCAAGTGAAATGACTTTGCTCATCTCTCTCACTGCAGTGCAGAAATAAACATTGTGGGATTAGGTCCATCTTTCTCAATAGCAACCTTCATGAAGTCTGATGTAAATTTCATTTACAGGTTGTAAGGCAGCTTGGTGTCAAATGAACAGAATATAATTAAAAAGCAAACCTATGGAGGTCATTCAATGAATTGATATTACCTTTAAGTCCTCTTGCATCATCATTTAGCCCTCACTCAAAAAGTGACACATGCACTTAAAGAGAAAAATGAACCCCGCGTTCCTCATCAGCAGTCGTTTTCGCAAACATGCCCGCACGTATAGGCCCGCCCTAAAAAAACGCTTTCCTACCGTCGGTTAAATAAAATAAGCGGTGTGATTTCAAATTATGGCAAATCAGGGTGATGTTGTTACTTAGGGGAATAACCTATGGCTTAAATACTAAATCCCATTTAGCCGATCCAAAGTCATGCAAATCCCTGCGACTGGTGTTCAGGTCTGGCACATCGTTAGTCTGCCTCCTAAATGTTTCCCAGAGCCCGTGAGCTCCTGGCAATGCAAGGTTAGACAGAAAATGATGGCAGCACGAGGATGCTTCACAGACCTCATGATAGTTTCCGTCTGTCATTATTTACGTCTGACTAGTCCCGTCATGTCAGCTACCTAGAGAGACACTTTTAATGTGACCCCCCCCCCCTCCTCCTCCACCAATCGCTCCTCACAAGCAGCGTAGTATACCATTATTTCTTTGCTTCAGTACCTTTAGGTGAAGCTCGCCCTCCCATCAGCCAGAATCAAAGACAGATCCCTTACATGATATAGCACATGCCCATGGCCCCGCCAAAGCTGGCGCTGAAGCTACCTACCAAAGTGAGGAAGGGGGCATTTTTATTTCATTTACCTAAATTAAATATGTTTGAGATAACATATCGGCTGATGTGGCGTTGGGGCGACTTATCTGAATCTCAGAAAGATTTCTTCTGCAATAGCTGCAGCAGTTCAGCGGCCACTATCTAAAATGTCTCACTCTTAAGGTCACGCTGTTGTAGTGTCAAAACACCTCTTAGTTTTGGTCTTAGGTGGCCAGCTAGCTTAAGCTCTGCACATAAACATTGTAGCTTTGTATTGTAATCCTTTCCATCTGCTAGTCAATCATGGCTAAAACAGCTCTCCAGTTACACGTTTAATAAACTTCTAAACACTCATTTACTATATATATATATATATATATATATATATATATATATATATATATATATATATATATATATATATATATATATAAAGCTATTAATTTAGACATTGTTTAAGCACCCTTTTTTGCAAAAAACGTTTTAATATTGCACATCCACATTTCAGATGCTTAGTATTGTCCGCATATCGCTGTCACATCTTTCCCGTTGAGTCTTTTAATAAATATTAGTTTTTATGCCAAGTTATGAGGCTGACTTTAGTTTTTATAACCACCGAGACACATTGAGATGTAAAAGCAAAAAATATTGTTTAAAGTAGCAGGTATTTACTGCATTGTATATCGGTGAATAATTTGCCCTCGGCTTACGCGGCACGTTTGCCTCCATAGGAGGACACACTAAAAGTTGCGTGGAGCTTCTGATCAACTTAATGAAACACTGAGTGCGCGGATGAAAATATGATCTTATAAGGGCTTCCTCACAGCATATTATTTCACCACAGTTACCCAGAGGGTCAGATGGCCATTTATCACGGCGCAACCCATGAATCAAGTCGCGTTGTAAGATCGATCATTGATTCCCCTTATTCCCTTGTTTTACCAACTGAGCCGAATAATGATCATTAAACTGACCACTCTATGTCCAAAAATGGATTTATAATACTTTGAACTCCGTCTGAAGCAAAGCAAAAAAAAAAAAATGGTATCTGGAGGAAAAGTTGACACAGATATAGAAAGATAAAACATAAAATAGACTGTCTATAACAGTTTCTGCAGCTGTTAGTGGGGTTCACTTACTGTAGAGGAGGAAACCACAGGCCCAAGACCTCTTGGCTGGAGTCCATCTCTACGCTCTGTGCACGTGATCCCAGCCAAGATGAGCATACTTTAATGGGACTGCTTAGCCCCATCATGACCCAATGAGTGCCGGCTGTGGAGTGGATGTGCTCATTGTGGTGTGTGTGTGTGTGTGCGTGTGTGTGTGTTCCCAGCAGGGAGACTAGTGCCTTATGAAGGTCACAACTACAGCAGTGTGGGGGCTCTCTAAGTGAACCCTGGAGAGGATAACAAGCCACATCTAACGCTCTCTTTGTGTTCTCGCAGCCGCTAATTCACCTGAGGAAAGAGCCAGCTAAAAACACAGTTAGCACGAAGCAAGGCAAAAATCTTTATCCGGACGGCGTACAAAGAAGCCGCGCCGCAAGAAAACATTTTCATTCATGGCGCCGGATTATTATCTCGGCCTCGTTCAAAAAGGGTATCAGTCCTCGACCGAAATGAGAAATGCGGTGTTTTGCAAAGCAATTCTTGTGCAGCCTGCAGACAAAAACGGGAAGATGACGAATACCATTCGTCTCAAGGGAATTTCAGTTCAGTCCCAATGTGTGATAGTATCGCCCTGTCTTATGGCCACCTAATGGACAATGTAGCATTAATTCAGCTTCAGATGAACAGGCAGGACCACAGAATCAAAAATAAGGAGGGGGAACTAGGTGTATGAATTATGCATATTACATTACCATATCACTACGATACGCCGTGTCCAAAACAATGCAGCGAAAATTGGCCTTCGACTGAGATATTGAACAATTTCCTACATGGTCCTTGCCTACCATTGAAGGAAATTGCATTAAGCTGCCTTTATAGCCGTAGAACTCATAAGAGATTTGTATGTTCGCGTCCAGCCGGTGAAGAAAACGCTATGTAAACAAGTCAGGGGATAATTGAAAAGAAAGTCTCCTGACCACTTTACCCGGTACCCATCATTCACATTGATGGGATTTTGGCTAAATGGCAGGTGAGAAATTACTTTTTTTTTTCATTGATTTTCCTTTAGAGATCAAGTGCAAATAAATGAAATGGAGCAAATTGCTTTATCAGGCTTTGAAATGGTATTCAAGCAAAACATGTCAGAAACTATTATTTGCAATCATGTTGCTCTTATTAATCTTCAAGAAAGAAAAATAAACGAAACACACTAAGGAATTTTAGCCGGCAGCGGCACATTTTCAGTAAGTACCGAGTTAAAAACGGCAGAGAGAAGCACATGCAGTCCAACAAAGAAAATTAAGCAACATATAAAAGTGTAACTCTCAACTAAAGTTCTTTGAAAAATCTACAGATATGCCATTATTTGTGAATTATTTGACATGGAGCAAATATCTGGTTAAAAACTTGAGAAATGTGTTATATTTTCTGTGGAAATAAAGAAATGATCATCTTTCCACAGAGTTTATTCACACTCTCTTCCTTTATCTTATTTAGGTTTGCAGGCTTGTCCAGAGGAACTGTAGAGAAATAAAAATGTAATATTCATACTCACTCAGCTATGGCTGCTCATTGTCAGTATTAAAGCATTCGCAGCCACATCAACATTAAAACCGACTAAATACCGTCTCTACAAGGACTATCTGCCAAAATGATTGCATGAAAAAAAAAAATCAACAAGTGGATTATAAATCACTGCTAATGCCAGTTTATAGAAAAACAATAACAACAACTGGCGATTAAGTTTAAAATGTTTTATTTTTTCTCAAGTGTTACAGTCGTACAACTAAGAATAGTTAAGAGCCCTTAACTGTCTCACTTCCTGTGTCAGCGAGCTGTGCTGCATTGCTAACGCTAGCTCACAGGTAAACTATATTATTCACTTTTAGGTGTTTTATTCATCAAGTAAAAAAAGCTATCCAAAACTGACCTTGTGTGTAAACTTTTTTTTTGTCCCCTTACATAACAAGTGCTTATTCCACCCTGGACAGCCACATCGCGGCGGAGGAACTTTGCGCCAAAATTCTTCCACCACTCTGGAAAATTTTTTCATAATTTTGTGTGTTTGTTTGTGTTTCTTTCAGGCATTAGAAGGAACACTTGCAGACATGATTCTCACCATCTTCTTGCTGCATAACACAAGTATTCTTGTGCTCAAGGTCATGAAATGATGACTGCACATTATCCTTCTTTGTATTTTTGTGCATATATTATGGTTACATTAGGTATGGCAAGTCATTTAAAATTGATGGAATGGTCCTAAAGAAGCATTGCAGCCCCAGAGCATCTCTATCGCACCCCATTGTTGTTTTTTTTTGAAATGCTACGTTCGTTTTGCATCACATCTACAAAAGTTCCACTTTTCTCTTTTCAGTCTGCAGAATATTTTCTTGAAGTTTCAGAGATAATCGGTATGGTGTTGTTGTTTTTTTTTTTAAAAATGTGAAACTTGCTTTTGTGTTCTCGTTTGACAGCGGGGGCTTTTGAAACTTTCCAATGGATGCCTGTTTTGCCCAGTTCTTTTATTAGTGAGTTAGAAACATTGACCTTCACAGATGCAAGTGAGGCCTTCAGTAGTTTAGATGTTTCTCTGGGTTCATTTGCAAAATCTGTAAGGGACAAACAATTTTTAGAGGCCCTGCACAAGACGGAGTTTACATCTCAGATTTGTTAAAGAGTCATATAAGAGAAACAGATTTGCCTCATGCCAAAAATTCAATGGATCTATAACTTTTCCTCAACTTTTTCCTCAAAGTAGTGGCTCTAGGCCATTTTACTGCTACTTCCTGAGGCTGCTAGCTGTACTGTTTGTTTTCTTACACCAGCTTTCAGGAAAAAATCTGTTAGCCATGTAGGAAATCTACTCACTAAAAATCATAATATATTTCATGATTTATAAGTAATGGCATGTTTATAAGTAATGGCATGTTTGTTTTCTGAAATGCTACGTTCGTTTTACATCACATCTACAAAAGTTTGAAAAGAAGTTTGAACTGCTACTTTTATAACTATCTGTAGAATTTAGCTGTATGGTTGTCCCATTGTAAAATAACAATTGCTTTTTGCAATGTTATCTATATATCTGTCTGCCTAATATATATAATTATATATATATATATATATATATATATATATATATATATATATATATATATATATTATCCATTTCTGCTTATCCATGCAGGGTTACACATGATGGGGTTACATCATCATATGTAATATGTAATAGTAATAGTAATATCATGTCTGTAATATTTCCACATAATAATATAATGTTGTTGGTTGTTAATTGCTTAAGTTGCTATTGAGTTTTGATATGCTTTTGTTGCTTTTCTCTGGCCCAGCCCACCCACACTTTTTAACATCTTTTTGTGTTTGTGTTGTGATAGTATCTAGTAATATATAGTATCTGTAATATATTTCTGAGATTATATCGCTGATTTGCGAAAGTGCCCTAAACAGCTTAGCGACATGGCCAAAACAGGTTTAAACCGCTACTTTTTACCTTTCTATTGCGGCTAACTTGTGCTGCGGTGCTACAACTCTGGCTTCTACAGCCATAGCTTACAGGACCTATAGGACAGAAAGCAATAAACAGATTATAAACAGGAATATAATTTATGAAATAAAGGGTCATGGAAGTTTTAAGCACTACTTTTCTAATTTGTTGTAGAAGTAAGCTGTCCTGCACTACTAACACTGCATTAAAAAGAAAAAAATCACTTTCAGCTTAATTTCTAAGTCTGTCTTCTTTTAAAACAATACTACTGACACTTCTACTTTCCACATTACACCATGTAGCAGCTGCTTGCTGGAGTTATGGTTGAGCTAAGCAGCAGAGGTGGGTGGTAACTAGTTACATTTACTCAGTTACATGTACTTGGGTAACTTTTTGACTAAAATTTACTTTCAGGAATAGTTTTACTGTGCTGTACTTTTTACTTTTACTTTTGCTACTCTTACGTGAGTAACATTTCTGGCTACTCCACCAATTGAGAGTAACCTCACTGCCTAAAGAAAATACTAATTTTAACCAAAAAATGCACCAGAGACACACACCTACAGTTTATGGTAAAGTGAGACTTCTTCGTACACCAGATTTGTTTGTTTTAATGTCATTTTCTATCTGCTGAGCTCAATGAGCCATTTGGAGGTCAAGTGAACATTCATTAAACAATATAGATATTGTTACTGGAAGTACTTTGCGCTTTTCTAACATACTGTACGTACTTGCTGTAAGTATTGGTTTTGTGTTAAAAAAACATTTATAAAAGTGTTTCTTCAGCATAAATTTGTTATTTTGTAATCGTGTAATTTTTGTATATTTTCCCATTTTACTCTTTAAAATACCTGAATTTGTACGTAACTTTATATTTTTGTCTGCATGATCACATCATTTTAAAATATTAAATCAGATGCCAGATGAGTTACTCACCACTTGAGTATCCTTCTTTCCAAATACTTTTTTACTCTTATTGGAGTAATTTCTTGGTTGGTGACTTTTTGCTTTTACTTGAGTAAAAATATGTTGAAGTAGTGCTACTCTTACAGTGTCTACTGTACACACCTCTGCTAAGTAGATACGTCCTTCAGCTGCAGCTCCAGCCCCCCACCCCCGTTTCCTGCTCTATTAATATAACTAGTTATGATAAGAACTACTAGTACATGACTTATCTACATCTCTAGGCTAAATCTCTGATTTGTAAAATAGCCCCATAAAACCAGCAGCTTTTAGTTATAGCACCCGCATGGGGTAAGCTGTGTAAAACAGTATGTGGTATCGGTAACTGCTTCTGTTCAAACCTTGTAATCATTACCTGGCATCTTATTGCCTCTGTGGCTTTTAAAGCAGTTGTCTCACCCTCAGAAAACAGGGAGTTATAGCTGATCTTTTATTAAAACTTTAGGAGAGTGTCTCTCTCCGGAGGGGTGGGGGGGTGTGCGGGAGGAGAGGGACAAATTAGTGTTGACAGTAGACACTTAAAGCAGGAAAATCACAGGCCCACTGGGAGGCAGGAGCCACATGGGACTCCCCGCCTGTGTAAAGAACACTCCAGATTTCACTTGAGATGCAGTCGCCTTTTAACAGGGCAGGGGGAATGTCAACAGACCCTCCTGAATGAGCCAATAAAGCCACTAAAAGGAGCGGATTAACCAGCTGATATCAGGGACAGCGGTTTGTTTTAAATGCAGCTCCTCCTCCTCTTTGGAGCGCAGCCTGAAACACATTGGGCGGAACATTTCCTTTGCTAAACACGCTCTTACGCTGCCAAAATGGTGCAGTTAATTGTCCTGATACTTGCCCGTGGTCACACAAGATTTAACCCTGTAATTCCACTGATGTTACAAATGCATGACACAACGGATAATGAAGAAAAAAAAAAAAAAAAAACAAGCTAATTTTTAACAGATAGCGCCAGGCTCTGGTGTCAAAGGGATGTACCTCAGCTCTTGTGAATTGTCCTTTGTCTATTGTTGCTTTTACTGCCCATTTATCAGGGCGCGATGCCGCTGGTGAGTGAGACTACACAACATGAAACAGTAATTACAAGACATCAGGGGCATTCGATCTCACTTTAATTTCCCAGCAGCTGTGATCAAACATCCTTAAGCCAATTAACTATAATATGACCCAACAATATCACGACCTTCTCACAACCCCATAAACGCAGCATAAACACGGCGGTTTTAAAACAGATGTCTCCAAACAACGACAACAAGGTTTAAACTCTGCAAAGCATGAAACAAACGAGCCAAAAATTTAATTGTTTTTGCTTAGCTGCTCGTGTTTAAATGAGGTACATTTGACGCAAGCTTAAGTATATTTTTTAAAAAGGTGTATAGTTTCGGTTTAAGCCATGATATTGTGTAATATTTAAGCAATTGTGATTAATAAAGGTCACATCTTTATCAAGATGGCTTTCATTCATATAGACCTTGTGACATGTTACATGTAGCTGCATTTATCTGTTTTATTTAATCGGAAAATGTTTGAAAGTCTCAACCTCCAACAGTGCTGAAAAGCAAAGTGATTTTCAAGAATGAAATTATAATATATATTTTAAAGTTACAGTGTTTTGTCAGGCACCAGGAACATGTGAAGCATGCATGTCTAATAAAAAAAACGGCTAAACCGTGCTTCTTAAAAACTGGCTGTAAATGTCTACTGCTAATCATGCTAGTTGATAATTTCATACAACCATCTTTATGGGAGTTGTATTGTTAAATTGTATTTGTTATATATATTTTTTATGCTTTATTAAGGGTATAATATAGCCATTGTGAGAAAAAAGTTTGATTGATAAGGACTAAATTAATGTGCGTAACATGACGGTTTTGGAGCAAGGAGCGAAGCAATGCAAAAATATTCACCATAAAGTTAAGCATGCTGAGACAAGAATTTCCATGGTATGCTTAAGAAAGTAGAAAAGGGGCCAGAACACAATTAGTACTTTTGAGCAGAGATATTTCAAACTTTCTTTTATATTTCAGGCACGGCGGTGTAAAATGAGTTTCGGCATTTGCGGTGTGCAGCCTATTTATTATGGAGAAGGAGAGACTAAAACATAGAGGGATTTCCCTTTAATCAGATCTCTTAGGAGGCCATGTAGTGGACCAATACCCCAATGAGTTCCCCCTTAAAAAACAAGCAATATTAGATTGGCTGCATGCTGCCTTGGCTGGGCCGTCAATCAGAAGGAATTTAAGAGTATTTTACTTAATCTAAAAGCCTTTTATGTTTCTGAAAGAGCTCATTTCTTTTAATATATTAACACTAAGCAAGCAGCTATGACCATTCTATTTTACTTCTTTTTTTTTTTGCATTTGTCCATTTAGAAATCTTTAAGCTTGTAAGCTCTGGGTCTAAGCGCAAAATTTCTGAGTTTACGGATGACCAATCACAGAGGTGTGTGAGCCCCGGAGCTGAACCGCAAATGGATCCTCCACAGCATTGTAAATCAGGACCTCAAAGAGTATTATTTAGCCTCAAGCTAAGAGTGCTTGTTTATCAGATGGTGTCTGAGTCCCGGATAAAAACTTCCCCATAAATCTGGGTAAATTTTTATGTGTTCATGGAGGCAGGCCGGCTCAGTCTGAGTGCAACACGCGCTAAAGAATGCAGAGGTAAGCAAACGCATTTATGTCAAAGAGCTTGGTGATGAAATTCTGAACATGTCCTAATTGATTTCACTGTGTTTCCAATTACGTCTGTGATTTTTATCCAGATGCAGACAAAGTATTCACCATAATTCAGTCACAAATCAAAATCAAATGCCACTTCTTCTTTTTTTTTCTACATTGTCAGCAGGTGCTTTAACGCGTCCACTAGATGTATTGCTTTTTTTTTTTTTTTTTTACTTTTTATTCAGTTGTCTGATATATTATCACTCAGATCCGACATCGCTAACCCCCAGATGATAAATCAGACGAGCAGTGGCTGCTTCTGATAACTCAATAAGCACCTGGACTCCTCCAAACATGTCACACCTGCACTCCTGCGTAATACCACTCTCATTCTCTGGGCCTCACTGGGGGGCTCAATACACCTGCCTCCTGCATCTCGGCAGCCTGAGCAGCTGGGAGAGAAACATCATGCATGCTTAATTAGGAGGCTCAGAAACCACAGGAAGACGCTGGTACTTCTTAATGCACAGGTTTGATGTAAATACTTCCCTACAAGAAAGACCATTCGTTCGCATGCTGTGGCATCAGCAAGTGGTTCATTTATGGTGCCGTTTAGCAAACAAATAAGAGGCAATAGCTGAGAAAAAGAAATCAATGATTACTCTCAACACCAATATGTATACATGTGCTATAAGTTATTTACATTTTTAACTATTAAAATTGGCATCCTCTGCTTCATTCATGCAGCAGAGAATTAAAGGTCTTTACTTAATAAGCATATTTCAACATATTCACCCTCATAATACCAAAGGGAGTCTTTGTTGATCAATAATAATGCACGCTTTCTATTTAGTCAATTTAATGTCAGCTTAGGTGTCATTACCAAGTATAATGAATAGGGGTTTGTTTAAGAATTGATAACAAACTGGATGTGGGAACTGGATGCATTAATTAATTTAAAAAAGAGAAAAGTTCAGTGTCAAAAAGACCACTGAATGCATAGATTGTGCTCCACTACACATTGACCGAAAGTCCTTATCATTTCGGCTGTTTTGTCTAACTTGCAGCTGCTAACCCAGCTACAGAGGTGGCTCTTACAAAAAGAGGCAAGCAAATGAAATTCAATTGGAAAAAAAAAGCTTTGGAAATTTAGAGATCCATTTTTATTCCCTTAATGGCATTAGATGCCATATATATATATATATATATATATATATATATATATATATATATATATATATATATATATATATATATATATATAAACAACTTTGTATAGTTGTGTGATAGATACTTGCACAGAGGTAGTGTGATGGGAAAAGATCCTCAGACAGGAAGGTACATTTTCTATTACATTTTTAGAGCTTTACAAGGACAATCTCGTAGGGTGAGAGTATTGCTTATAAGAAGAGACTGTTATCAACTCCGCAAAAGCTATGTGTTTATCACAGACTCAGGGCTGTGTATCCAGATCTGATGCTAGGTCCAGAGGCTATAAAGTCTATAAGGAAGGAGGAGGATGAGAGGCAGCATGATAACTCAGAGCGTCCTGCTGTAATTATGGTATTCATGAAAAGATGAAACCGAGTGCAGACTAAATCTGTAGCTTCAGGCGAAATCAACAGCTTGGCATTATCGCGTGACCCCTGCCTATCTTGAGGGTACGGCAAACATGTCAAAACTTTGCTGCTATATTCGCCAGGCAGGAGTGAGGGAATGAAGTGCATCGATTGCTTGTGATTATTAACTAGACTGAGATAAGCCCTCTCCTTATTATGCAGATTACTGAGGCTCCCCGCTCCAGCATATTGTACAGATGCAAGGGAGCAGCTGCTCTTACAGATGGTGGGTACACGGATCTATCATCATGCCGCCATTGTCTCCACTTCAATTGTTTGGGGGACAACAGAACTGCATCAAAGAGGAATCCGACTGCAGTGAATTAAGAAAGAGAAACAAAACCCATCAGCTAAATTTATACACGGGAGGCCACGGGATGGAGAGGAGCGTAAAGCCGGAGCTCTCTCATATATGAAAGCGTGGAGTCACCCAGTCATGTATACTGTACCCAAATCTGTTGGATGCAGCACTGTGCACTAAGCATATGTTGTTGTTTTATTAACAAACTCATATTAATTCAGGACCCACCTATTAATTAACAGAAACAAACAGACTTTCAGCAAGTAATCTCAAAGCACATCCACAATGATAATTACAATAAGAACGGATCGAGAAGAAATCCTTAAAAACATGCTCCATCGACCCACAAGGACAGCTCCAGTAGGGGGAAGAATGTGCAGACGACACTGGTTTTTGCCCTTTAGGGGAACCTCTGGTTGTCCATTTGACTTCGCTACAGCTCCTGCTGTGCACTGTTCAGATCAGGACACTGGTAGCTCCTTTGATCAAACATGACATTACACTGGAGGAAACTGCATGCTCACATTATAACAGAGAAGGTCACACTGTGTTGTAAGTCATGACACCAGTCTCTTACTGTAGTGCTGATCGCGAGTTATAACATTACCTTAAACTCTTAATGCGGCGACATTGAACTGAGCAACGTACAAGATGCAAACTGTTCCCAGGCAAGCTGGGGATTTGAGCTTTGATGGAAATATCACTGCTAATGCAATATATATTTACTAATTCCTTTCTGGATTTTTCCTCATTATGGTGGCACTTCTGGCCGCTTCTTTATTTCTTTAACGTGTTTAGAAGAGAGGGAATCAATGACTGAATACAAAAATGACAACCAAACAAGAAAAAAAATAGCAACAGGAAAAAATTGGCCAACATACATTTAACTAAAAATATATAATGTACAGTAAAAATAATATGAGAACAAGACAGACAATTAATTTATTTTCCCCTTAAATCCTCATTTCCATACTCTGCAAAATATGAGCCAGAAAAAAGTGCATAATATGATAATTAATAATAATAGAAGGAATAAGTATCGTTAAAGTAGTTCATGGGTAGTTCACAGGTTCTTAAAAGCAATAAAAAAAAATAATAATTCGTAAATAAATCCCACGTCAATTAAAAATTGAGTGGTGATATAATTAAACGTATTAGCATATTATTAGCAAGTATTAGTACATAAAAAATATAAACTAATATATGTTACCAATTTTCCTTTTTTATATATTTGTCATTAAAATGTCTTCATTGAAAGCAAAGTGGAACCTGAGATCAAATATTGTGCTTGTGTCACAAACGGATTAAAGCTCATTCTGATGCTACTTTCCAGTGAAATGTGCTCAACGAGCTAATTTTTTTCACTGTGTGAATATAAGGTGATCCTTATATTAAAATTAATACAAATAGAGTAAGGGTTCATAAGTCTTAAACTGTGTTTTAAATAATCTCTGCTTAGTGTTAAATACTTCAGTCCAGGTTTGATTAGATTCTAATTCAGTTTAAATGCAAAACTACTTTATTAATCCCCAAGGAAATTAACTATTACATATTATTGATAGTAATATGGATACCATAATATGGATATTTTCACAGATATTGCGCTGAGTCATCAAAATGCAGTCCAGAGTTCTAAAATACAGTGAAATAGTCATTTAATTAAGCACCATATATACAGTATCAACCAGCTGTGGTGCCTGACTACATTTCTTCTCAGTGCTTTATCACAGTCACATCAGAGGGTGCTCAGTCCCCATTAACCGGACATTAAAACAAGTATTAAAAAGGTATTTGGGGCACAACTGCTCGTCCTGTTGGCCAATAGGGAGCATCCTGGTTGGTTTAGAGCCAAATCCCCCATATCAATAACCGCCAGTGCTTATAAAATTATAAAATTAAATAGTTTTTTTTTTTCATGTCAATCATTACAAATTTTGATGTAAACCTAATTTTGTGGTTGCAACATTACCAGATATTTTTTGGAAAAGTTTTGGTTTGACAATTAAGAGTCTAAAATCAAAGTGTACCTGTCTTACTGTTTTTTTTTTTTTTTTTTTTTTGCTTGTTTTGTTCTTGTTGCCGTTTTCCTGCTAAATTTTGGCCTTTAATGGAGGCAAGATAAACTGTGCCAGGTAAGCTAAAACATTGAGAGAAATACTAACCGGTGACATCATACTAAAGAAACTGGGTAAAAATTATGAATACATTTGTAACAAATACCAATGCAAATGTTAGATTTGTGTATGTTCCTGTTGCACAGCTAAAGGAAAAAAAAAAAACATAAAACAATCACACTAAACATGATTGCAAAAAAGTTTAAAAAAAATAAAAATAAAATAAAATTGGCGTATGCACTTTTTATTTGTGTGTCGCAGCTCTGGTTTTACAGTGTAAATGGAAGACAAGAACTGTGAAACATACATGAAATAAGCTTCAAAAAAGAGATTGATCTTAACAACAAGCTGAAAAAACAAGAGGAACATCGTAAACTGATGTCACTCTATAAAACCCAATTTTACCCTGCCATGGTGATTTAATTTCAAACTGCTGTTTGTTCAGAAGGAAACAAACAAAGAAACCACGCAGTGATACGTTTTACGCCACTCAGCTATATTAAAAAGAACAAACAATAAAAACTTTACAGAAGTTGCACATCATGTTTTCAAACTCCTCATAAATGTAACAGTGCAGCTGAAGCGTCTTGTCAAGAAGGCAAACTGAACGGAAGACCCAGAAAAATGTCCAGCCTTCGTTATCCAATCATTTTCCTTAATACTGGTGTCAGTATAGAAAATTAAGCCCAACCCGGGCGAGAGAACTCAATAACCCCGATAACTGGATTCCATTTTATTTCCAGTCGCTGTATAACTGATATAAAGAATGAATGCTGGATCTTTTTTTGTCCTTTGGTGCATTTATTCTGCATAACAGCAGCCATTGATTACAAAGAAAGCATTTCAACCAGAATGCCCACTAGCATCTATACACTGTTTGCAGTTATTCCCATAAGGGGGAGAGAACAAACATTATTTTCTCCAAATAGAAAATCAATTCCCAAGCAAAATATATTCTGTTTTCAATATCCAAAGGAAGCTGTCTGCAGATGGTCTCGCTATGAATTAATAAACTCCTGCATGCCAACTTTTTGCGAGAAATGTTTTTATTCAGTGTTAAAGTAGAATTCATGGCATAAGTGGTGTTTGCAAACATTTCAAATTCCAATGACGACTTGCGTGTGGAACAAAAAAAAATCACAAAGGTCAAAAACTGTTCCAAAAGTAATCTTGTAACTTGTATCTGCTTTATTCTAATAAATAATATGCCCTTTTTTTTTTTTTACACATGTGTCATGGCTGGATAGATTGAGCTCCTGTCAGAGCACAAAGCTCCCCTCACAAGGCCGCATCGCCTCGTCTGTTGTTAGGACCTGGTCCACATGGGGCCAAATTTGATTGGAAAGCCCAAAGGGAGGAGCTCCACCAGTCACAGGGGCATTGTTAGCGCCTCCAAAATGGCCAGAGAAGAATGACTGATTATGCAACCACAGCTAGGGTTACTAATAGGAATTCTATTTGAATTTCTAACATAACAGATGTTTGCTGGGCACCTCCATGGAGTGCGCATACACAGTTATGCTAATTTGCCAGTGTTTCCCTTCAAGTTAGCTCAGAGTCATTAGAGCACACGGCTAGCTTGGATCCCTCTGTCAAACTAATAATTTGCCATTATTGATATTAATTAACATTTTTGCTCTCAATGTCCTTTTTGACCCACTATCTGTTAGTAAACTCAGTTACTGAGTCCTATTAGGGCAATAAAATCCACAGGAATCCATTGTAGCTGCGAGCCATTTATCAGGAGGAAAACATAAAGCCAATTAGGAACGGGTGCAGACAGTTGACTTCATTCTGCACTGACTACTTCTTGATCTCCATTATAAATTGCTAATAGAGCAGATTCTGGTGCACGGAGAAGATGGGGGAGCAGAAGGCTAGAGCTGTTAACTATCATCTATAAAGCTAGGTGGATAACTCTTCTCTTCCATGATGACGGTACACAACATACTGTAAAGCAACGGTTTCATGTCTTGGTCTTTTTGCTGAGGCCTATCATGGTAAATACTCGTGTCTACTGGCATGCAGAAAAACCCTCAAAAGTTGATCATTATTCCTCAAGCAGCACCATGTTCTCTTCTCCGCCGTTGTGATGCAAAAAGCATAAAAAACAGCATTAATAGATCAGATAAAGATGTTATCTTATCCTAATTGGTTTATGTTGAATGGCTTATTTTCCAGAATTCTCCAAAGGGGCCGAGTGAGAAAATAAATCAACAAAGGCTGGTTGGATGATCCATATAAAATCGGTAATAAACCATTGCTGGATTTAGTGTTTACACGGCTCTCACATCATTTAAAGCACTACATGATGCCTGGAATAACTCACCGACACAGATTAGCAACAGCATGACCCCTCACAAAATTATTGAGATCCTACTGGTATTTTTAATTTGATTATTTTGGGGTTTATTTTACAGATTTATGAAGGACTAAGCAATATTAAATATCACCTGCTGTCGTTAAAGCAGGTTAACCAACATGACTCACAGTGCCCCTAAGATGTTTACATACATTCATCGTTATTCAAATGCTATTCATTTGGATATATTTTGGTGTTTTGTCTGCTATACGTCAAAATTATTTATACATGTACAAATATTTAGCTACACATGCCTCTACAAATATGTGTCAAAATGTATGTTAGCTTATTCAACCTGAAGTACATGCATTTTGTGGGTATGAGAAGCCCTCATATGAGTGGATATTTGTCCTGATTGCCAGATTAGGTCATGTGAGCATAATCCACAACTGTGAACTATGGTTAAGGTGGGAAGAGCTTTATAAAGGCCATGCCAGAGCGTTAAAGACATCTTGCTTTATAGTATATCCTGAAGCCAGATTTGATGTGTTTGGGATTGTTGTCCTGTTGGAACATCCAGCAGTTTACACCATTTTGTCATTTAGTTAGATTCAAATGAAAACGGTTTTGAAATCAACATAACTTAAAACGGTTCATAAATGCTTGTTATAAAATTCATGAGCAAAAATAATGTACAAAGCTGATATTAATGAGAAAACTTTGAAAAATCACTTCTGGTGTTTTTACCATTTTCGTGACCACTCGGAAGTGTGATGTAAATGGTGCCATGGTGGATATACCTAGCATAGAGCAATTCAGCAGCGGGTGGACATTTCAGTTGGTGGCGGTAATGCACCAAACATAGCTTACCAACCACAGACAGAAGAAGAAGAAGAAGAAGAACAACGAGTTATCTAGGGTCTTGCCTTTGTGGCCGAATAGCTCAAGCTTTTTTTCATCTGATAATGTAATGATTCTTCAGAAGCCATTTTGCTGGTCTGTGTTGGTAGCTGGTAATTTCCAGGGAAATTTAGTATGTTGATCAGGACCAGGGGCTTTTTTTTTTGGTAGAAAACGTATTTTTTTTTTAACGGTTGTGTTGGTATTGTAATAGTGCATTCACACTGAACATAGTTAGAGCGTTAAGGGCATCAGTTTTACATGCAAAGTCTATGGTGGACAAGCCTCTAGGAGAAGAAGACGAGTGAAGACGTCCTGCGGAGCGTTTTGAGTTCTGGGAGTGGCTTATTTTAAGATTTCAAGCATCTGAGCATCTGAAGCAGCAGATGCTAGAGTAGGAAAATCTGAACTTTTGCAGCTGGACGCAGGGCGTCAACCAATCAGAGAGACCCCACTATAGGATGTAGTGGCAGATTTTGCAATGCCGGGAAGTCAACAATGGAGGATAAACTTATTGTTGCTGTTTGTGTCCATCCTATTATCTATGATCAGACGAGTTATCACTACAGAGACAGTAACAGAAAGGACCTTGCCTGGAGAAGGATTAGTGAGGAGGTTTGGATCTCTGGTAATTTATCAAAACTTTTAACATGGTAGATATTTCCTGGCATTTGAGGGAAAGAACAAGGCAGCTCCTCCCACCGGCATCAGACCAGTCTGTCCACACTTTTTGACGTTCAAATCGTGTTCTGTCTGAATGCAGCGTAACAGTTTTCATGCTATTTTAAGCTGGAGCAACGGATGATCTTGGGTTGCTCCTGAGGACGCTTGCTAGTTTCTGTACATTTCGGAATAACAGTTTGGGTCAGATTGATAACAAACCTGCATCAAAACTGGTTCTGGAAGGAATAAAGCAATTTAAAATTCAGCTTCTGGAACTGCTCTCCAAATCCTCAACTTCAACACTATAGAAAACATATTGATATTGTAACCTCTGTTGAGGGCTCCCCGAAATCACCACACACAGAGTCAGGTAGTCAGAACATTCACGTTTTAATGGCGGAACACACAGGTCTTTTCATTCGAACACATAGCCTTTTCGCTCACGGTTCGCTCCCTCTTCTCTGCCGCTAAGCCTCATGGGAAAACACATAACAACCTAACATCACCCTCTAATCGCTACATTGCCCCCCCCTCAGACGGTTAGCTGTCCCCAGCAACCAGGAATGCCTAAGTGAAATGAACCACAACATTGTACAACAACAGAACTCTTAACCCATTACGAATTAACTACAAAGTCTCTGAACCGTGCAGGAAGGCGCCGTTGTCTGGGGTTAGCGCGCCGGGACTCACCCATGACAACTTGAGGCGTAGGAGAAACCACTGGCAGAGGGTCCGTCTCCAGCTCGCTCACCGCAGGCTTGCCTGGCTGATATGGGGCCAAACGGTCCCGGTGAAGAACCACCAGCCGGCCCCTCTTGCGCAGCCGCACCCGGTACACCACATCAGAAAGTCTGTGAATCACCACAGATGGCCCAGCCCACTGACTGGTGAGCTTTGGGGACAGTCCTTTCTTCCGTTCAGGGCAAAACACCCAAACCTTGTCCCCAGGCTCGAAGTTCCTCCCCCGACAGCGCGAATCATAGGCCCGCTTCTGCTTGAGTCCGGCTGCAGTTAGGCACTCCCGAGCCAGTTCATGAGCAACCCGCAGACGCTGCTTTAAATCACAGATGTAGCGCAGCCCTGGCCCAACAGGTTGCTCCGTTTCGGGGGGTGGTCCAAACACCAAGTCCACTGGGGTGCGTAGTTCATGGCCAAACATCAGCAAAGCAGGGGTGCAGTGAGTAGACTCCTGGACCGCTGTCCGATAAGCCCACAAGATGACAGGCAGGTGTAGATCCCAGTCATGTTGCCGTTTATCCACCAGAATAGCCAACTGGGTGGACAAGGTCCGGTTGAACCGCTCAACCAGCCCATCGCTTTGAGGGTGAAGTGGCGTGGTTCGTGTCTTCTTGATGCCAAGCCTCCGGCAGACCTCGCCAAACACCTCCGCCTCAAAGTTCCGGCCCTGATCACTGTGCAGCTCCTCGGGGGCACCGAACCGACAGAACATCTCGCTCACCAGTCTTTCAGCCGTGGTGGCAGCACTCTGGTCGGGGATGGCATATGCTTCCGGCCACTTAGTGAAATAGTCCATGGCAACTAGGATGTAGCGGTTCCCTCTTTCCGTCACAGGAAATGGGCCTAGTACATCCACACCCACTCGTTCCATTGGAGCACCCACCTGGTACTGCTGCAAGGGGGCATGTGAGCGCTGGGTTGGCCCTTTCTTTGCTGTGCAAGCATCACAACAATGGACATGGAGCTCCACATCTTGGCAGCAGCCGGGCCAATGGAATCTCGACCGGAGGCGTTGCAGTGTCTTGGCGACTCCAAAGTGACCTGCCCCCACAGAGCCATGGACCATCTGGAGCACCTTGGCCCGCAATTGTTTGGGCACCAGCAACTGGAGAACGTCACGCTGTGCTGCTGGAGCTTGCCACTGTCGATAAAGGAGCCCACCGTGGCAACAAATGGTGGACCACTGGGAGTACAGTGCCTTAGTCTCTGGATCTAGAGCTGTTATCGCCTCCCAGGTGGGCCGCTGGCCAGCCTCCACCCACTGCTTGATCCGAGCGAGAACAGGATCCCGATCTTGTTCCTCCTGCAGTTGTTCGGCCTCCATAACTTCCACACCATCCACAGACTCTTCGGTCACCCTGAGACACCTAGGATGTTGTGGGTTTTTGCTGGTGACTTGTAGAGCCACGGTCTGGGGGCCCATTGACTCACGTCCTTCCACCCGTTGACAATGCTTACAGCCAATTCCTGTTGCACACGGCCGGCGGGACAGGGCATCAGCATTGCCATGAAGCCGACCAGCCCGGTGAACGATTTGGAAGTTGTAATCCTGCAGTGCCTCCAACCACCGTGCTAGTTGCCCCTCTGGCTCTTTGAAATTCAGCAACCAGGTCAGGGATGCATGGTCAGTGCGAAGAAGAAACTTCCTCCCATAGAGGTAGTGGCGGAAGTGTCGAACCCCCTGGACAACAGCCAGCAACTCCCGCCGGGTGACACAATAGTTCCTTTCTGCCCGGCTGAGGGTGCGGCTGTAATAAGCAACAACCCGTTCTCCTGTCTCTCCCCCTTGCGAGAGCACCGCCCCAATGCCTCCATCACTGGCATCAGTATCCAGAATGAAGGGTTGGTTTGGGTCAGGATACTGCAGTACTGGGGCCCCCACCAGTGCCATCCTGAGGGCAGAGAAGGCAGCAGCACAGTCTTCATCCCAGTGGAAAGTTTGTCCCTTTTGGGTCAGCCGATGCAGAGGGCTGGCGAGAGTGGCAAAGTCCTTTACAAATCTCCGGTAATAGGAGGCTAGCCCCAAGAAGCTACGCAGCTCCTTAGTGTTCCGAGGCTCTGGCCAATTTCTCACTGCACTGACCTTGTCTGGGTCTGTAGATACTCCGGCTGCACTGATGATGTGGCCCAGGAAAGTGGTCTCTCTCCGGAGCAGGTGGCACTTCCGTGGGTGAAGTCGCAGGTTAGCCTGGCGAATGGCATCAAACACTTCCTGAAGGTTGGCCAGGGCAGCCTCGAAACTGTCTGCGTGCACCAGAAGATCATCCAGGTAGACCGCGCAGCGGCTTCGTGGAATATGGGCCAACACCCTTTCCATGAGGCGTTCAAAGGTAGCTGGGGCGTTGCAGAGACCAAAAGGCATCACCTTAAATTGCCACAGTCCCTGACCAATGGTGAATGCTGTCTTTGGGCGAGCTTCTGGAGACAGTTCCACTTGCCAATAACCGCTGCGAAGGTCAAGGGAACTGAACCAACTGGACCCAGCAATGTAATCCAGCGTATCGTCAATGCGTGGGAGGGGGTAGGAGTCTTTGCGGGTGTTTTCATTCAGTCGTCGGTAGTCAACACAGAACCGCCAGTCTTTGTCTTTCTTTCCCACCAGCACTACCGGTGCGGCCCAGGGACTGTTGGAGGGCTCTATGACATCGGCCTTTAGCATCTCTTCGATCTTCTTCTCTGCCACAGCCCGCCTTGAAAAGGGCAGACGGTGGGGTCGTAGACGGATAGGTCTCGTTTCTCCAGTGTCGATGTCGTGCTGTACCAGATTAGTGCGAGTACACTCCTCATCCTTAGCAGCAAAAATGTCAATGTAGGCCTCCAGCAGGTCCTGTAACCGCTCACTCTGCTCCTGGTCCAGTCCTCCACAGCTTCGCAGGCACAGCTCCCGTACAGCCTGCCTTGTCTCCTCTGATGGCAGTTCTGCATGTGCCTCCTCCGTCTCCACCAAGTCATCCAGTGGCCTTTGAGGAGCCCCGTTGCGGTCTTCTGCTAGTGTTGGTGCATTAACCTGTTGCACCTTCTCTTGACGTTGGGAGTGAAGTTGAACGGCTTTGTGGCCCATTCGGAGCGTGGCTGAAGTAACATCTATGATGCCCCCCCACGCCGCCAGCAAGTCCAATCCAATAATACAGGGGTCCTGGATTTTCGCTAGCCAAAACATGTGTTGACTTTTCTGACCCTCCACCTCCACATCAAGGACCCGCCAGCCTTTCATCCTTGAGCGCTCCCCAGTGGCCGTGGTGATGTATTTCTTAGTTAGGGACCATCTTCTAGGACTTGGTGCCTCTGTTCCAGGCAGTATGCCCGGTCGAACCAAGGAGGCCGTGGAGCCAGTGTCTATCAGAGCACAGAGGGCAACACCATTTAGCATAATGTTCACATATAGTCCATGTGGGCTGCCCAGTCGTCCCAACCGCATTGCATTTTCAGTTGTAGGGGTGTATTCTGGTGGTGGCAGGCCCCCTCCAGTACCACCCCCAATCAGTTTAAAGGAGGCTGTAAGTCTCCTTTACGTGGAGCTGGTGCGGGACAGTCACGAGCCAGATGCCCCAGCTCTCCACAACGGTAGCACTCTGGTCTTCTTCGTCGCCGGCCCCCGGATGGTGCTCGCGGTTGGACAGCTGTTGCTTGTCTCAGGTTATCCTCATCATCGCTCTCAGTACACGCTTGGTTTGCATACAGCCTCACCCCTGGAGCAGTATTCTTGACGCTTAGAATAGGCTCTACCCTCTCTGCCTCCTCCAGCACCGCTGCCCAGCTGTTATGGGGGTGGACACTGATATGTTCACGAAGTCTGGCTGGCCGAAGTCCCCTAATGAAGGCTTGGAGGGCAAGTTTCTCCTGTATTGCTTTCTCCAGATCAGGGTAACCTTGTCGCGTTTGTAGCAGAATGTCAGCTGCATAAGAGCCTAGGGACTCACCTTCCAGGCGCCGGCGATTAATCAGCTGTTCCCTTGCATGCTCGGCATAAATCCTTCTGCCAAAACGCCTCCGGAGAGCTTCCTGGATCAATGGCCAACTGTGGCGTTCTTCTTGGCGTAGGTCAGACAGTACTTGTAGGGCACCTCCCTCTAAGCTCAAGGCGACTTGGAGCGCTGTCTCCTCTGGGGACCAGCCACCCAGTTCGGCAGCCATCTCCACCTGGACAAGGTAACCATCCAGTGCCGTCTCCCCATTATAACGCGGAAGCTTGGGTAGAGTTGGAAGGTGACGCCGTCGGGGAACCTCCTCCCTAGCGATCCTCTCCTCCGACTCTTGCCTTCCGATGGTAGGCGGGGAAGCAGGGACGGGGGCACCCGTCAGCCTCGACAAAGGCCGCCCTCGGACAGCGCTTGCTCCATCCGGTCGGCTGCTGCTGTCTCGAGTGTCCCTCGCGCTTTGCTCCGCCGTCTGCCTTAACAAAGGCAATTTGCTTCTTCTTCTCCGTCTTTCCGAGCCAGGCTGCTCCTCCGTGAAAGCGAGTTCTTCTTCCAGTTCGGCTAGCAGCCGTTCAATGTTCTGTAATAATGTCATTTTTAGCATCCCACTTCTGACACCAATGTAACCTCTGTTGAGGGCTCCCCGAAATCACCACACACAGAGTCAGGTAGTCAGAACATTCACGTTTTAATGGCGGAACACACAGGTCTTTTCATTCGAACACATAGCCTTTTCGCTCACGGTTCGCTCCCTCTTCTCTGCCGCTAAGCCTCATGGGAAAACACATAACAACCTAACATCACCCTCTAATCGCTACAATATGCTTAAAAGTCAGATCAATAAATTATGTCTCTATGTTCTGATAAGTATCAGGAAACTGTTTATTGGCAACTAACACTTTCCCTGTAACATCAGCGGTTGAGTGGTTGCAACTCAAACATAGACCACATATTAGTGTACCCCTCTGGCCGGAACTATATTTATTTTATATTTTATTTGAATTTCCCTACTTAGGATTCTTCTCTCTATTCTATGTTGTGGTCCTGCTGCATGTATCCAGATGCCTCCACAGCAGCCCAGCTTTACGACCAGAGGTATACTGGGTACCTAAATGAGTAGCATTTAATAGCCTGGATTGAAGTGTAAAGGCTTTCTCCCTTGAGCATTACTCCAAGAACCTAATTACAAGTTTCATCATCAGTCATCAACATTATTTATTCAGTGAGATGAATTTCTAATTAATAACTGATGAGCATTATGGCCTCAAACACTGTAAAGCAATTAATTACATTTGGCAGCAGGGAATATCCCAGCCAAGGACTATCTGGTGCACAGTAACAGCAATGGTGGGTTCCTGGATTGTGTTTGGGAACCAAATTGTAAAACTGTGAGAAAAGTAGTATTGCTGGATGAGCTGGCTTCTTGTCTTTACCACAGGTGCAGACGGACAAAAGTGGATTAAAGAGAAAGTAATATTACAAATTACAAAGAATTACAAATCTGAAATATTTAAAAAAAGACACTACAGTACTAAAGAAAAGTATTTGTCCCTTTTTTTGTTATCTTCTGATTTTGATGTGAATTTTTTTATCACATTTGAATATTTCAGATCATCAAACAACTTCTGTCAGGAAAAGAGAAGCTGACTAAATTCAAAATGTATTTACTCTTAAAGCTACGCAAACCAGCCTGGCCCTATGTGAAAAAGCAATTGCCCCTCGTCAAATCATGATGTAACCGTGATTGCCAGTATTTGATTTGGAAAACTGAGTTTAGTTTTACCAAGCACGCCCAAGCCGGATTACTACCTAAACTGGAGAATCAAGAAATCGCTTAAATAGAACATGTATGAACATGGAGTAGGCTAAAAGTACTCCAAAAGTGACAAACTCAAAAAAGGTTAAAGACCATTTCCAATGCTTTTGGACTCTAGTAAACCACACTAAGAGCTATTAACCTCAACTGCAGAAAACATGGAACAGCGGTGAACCTTCCCAATAATGGCCGACCAAGCCTCCAGAAGGAGAATGTCCATCCATCAGTTTCTAAATTTAAGCTTAAGACTGCTTGGGTTATGTAACAGAACAATGATCTGAAGCATGCCAGCAAGTCCACCTTTGACTGCTTCAAAAACAGAAAACTTTGGAGAGGTTCAATCAAATATTTGACATAATTGCATTGACATACTGTGGTGTGACATTAAACATGGCTGTTAATACGCCAAATGGTGGCTAGTTCAAAACAATGCCTAATAATGAGCCAAAATTCCGTCATGAATCTCAAATCCCCTTGAACTGATCCGTGTGTAAGTATGTTTTTTTTTTTTCTGTGTGAATCAGACGATTTGTGCATTCGTATTAGAAGGGCCTTTTTCAGTTAGTAATAATCACATTTGTGAGGCTTTAGATAAAAATAAACTAATTGTAGAATTTCAATGTTTGTGTAATTTGTAATTGTGAGCATGCACATTTTTCTTGTATTCATATTTTTTTTAGTATTTGTGTGTGCATTTGAGCACACATATGCAGGTACCAGAAGTTATGCACAAAACGTTTTTTTAGGGTTTACAAATCCTGTTTTACACATAAAAGTACCCAAAGCTACATACAAACAGAGTCTATCTTCTTTCCATAAAATACTTTTCCACTATCATTGTTTAACCAGTAAGTTAATTTGCCCTAACAATTTCTGCTGGATAAAGCTTTTCACACAGAAGAAAGTTTCTGTTTAGGTCATTTTGCCCTTTCAGTGGCAAAATGTTTGATGATAAACTCAGTGCTACTTTTGTGTTAACTGCCCAAAGATTTTAACAAATCATATGACAGTGCTGTCATCAGCAAGTAAGTATGGATCTATTAACCTTACCAGTCGGATCAGCTCAAAGTTACATTTATTTTTACTAATTCCTCTACCACACTATTGCAACTCAGCCTTAGGTTTCATTGGTACAGGGAATTGTATAGCTTCAAGTAACTAAGGCTCAGGAATCAGATTACAGTGTATTTGACACTGCAGCATATACAATGAACAGCTTAGTCAGGCTGCTATGCATGTTTTGGACATGTCAAAAATCTATGTGGCATGTTTCACAACTCTGAGACACCACTGTGTACTGCCGTTAAAAAATGTATGCATCTGCTCTCACATGTTACAGCAAAGAAATAATAATATATTTTCCTCTCATGTTACTCAATGCAGACGCTCTGTTTGCACTGACGAAGATCAATTCACCTCTCAGAGCTGCTCAGTCTGATGCATTCTGACTTACTTTATTAATTTGTCTAACGATTACCCTATAAGTAATTGCTGTAGAAATACTTCTTAAGGGTACTCATAGACTCTGTATATAGCATTGAACTTGAATCTCCAAATATTTATTATAGAAAAACATACAGTGTGACTGCTTTATAGCTTTCTTTTTTTGCAATATTATAATAAAAAGTCCTACCTGTTCTTTTATACAATATGTAAAAAAATTAACCAATCGTGAGTAATAGTTTTTTGTTTATTAGACAAAATTTAAATAGAAATACAAAGTAGAAATACTTAAAATCGGTAATATTAGTTCCTATTTACTGTTGATAGAGAACACAGATGGATTCAGCCAACCTATATATTCACTCAATCCCTACAGGGTCTCTCGGGGGCTGGTGCATTTCTGCAGTGGACAATGAGGGAGAGGCGGGTTGCACCCATTACAGGTCACCATCCATCACATGGGAAAACAGACAAATACAAACACACCTAAGCACTATTTAGAGTGACCGATAAACCTAACAATTTTGGACCATTTTTGCACTGTGGGGGGATGTCAGAGTACCCGGGTTTTAGGATTTGAGAAATTTAAAACCTAATATATTTAAAACCTAATATAAATATTAAAAATAAACAAAATAATTTATCTTCCGATAAAATTAACTTTATTGATCAGCTATGGTCGATTTGATTCTGGTGTTGTAACCTCTTCGATTGGTTGAGTTATGGATGTTGTGGTTGTTTAAAGAGGTGGATAGTTAAGACAGTCATAATCTGAGACAGCTGACCGATGCTCTCCTCAACATATTGGTTTCAGCTGTCCCAACCCAAGGTCACCGAAAAAGTAGAAGCTTACATCAACAAGAAGCGACACACTCTTCTGACATTTCCTTTTCAGTTTGGAGAATGTAGGTGATGGTGGGTGAAGATTATAAAGAGTTGGAGAACTTAAATGAGTCAAAGTGTGACCACCCTTAACTAGACTTATTTAATATCCATTCCAAGCAAACTGTATTCTGTCATGTTCATTTTATGTATGGCTGTCTTTCTTATGCTGTTAATGATTATTTGTAGATTTCTTGAATTATGCTATAAATCTCCATATACAAACCAACTGACATTTATGCCATCACCGCAGTTTGGTCTAATTTATACAAAGCGTTACATCTTCATGTCACTATAATTGTGCTGTCTCTAATTCTTTTCAAGGCTCATTTCAATCGTAGCATCTTTGCAGTAATCATTGGTCAAATCAAGATTGGTTGAAATTAAAGTAGATTATTGTTTAATCTTCCTCCAGACGCTAAAATGACGCAAAGCATTATGAAAGAAACATGAATAAAACCAAAATTGATGATAAAGAACCACAAGAAGCTGTAATTTTGTCATTTAGAAAATGAAAATCAGTGAACCAGCAATTTAATTTATCTATTGTTTCCATTTCAGCACAATGTTTTTTTTGCCCATTTGTGGCATACTTTTAAATACACGCATATTCATCTCACACCAAGCTCTATCTGCTCTAAGCAGAGATGGATTGAGTCATGCATGGCTGTGTGAGCCATTCAGAGTAAATGTAATAAATGTACATGACTTTAATGCTGAATCGCAGTAGTGTCTTAATATGTAGCACTGCTTCCTCGCACAGCAGGATTTTATTTAGCATGTCCCTTAAAGGAGTCTATGGTGACTTCATGTAGGTACATAACAGTTAAAAACAAATGTTTTCGCACAATGTGTTGTTTATCCTTTGACAAGCTTCTCACAATAGTTTGCTTGAGTTGTTGTCCATTGCTCCTGACAGAACTGGTGTTACTGAGTCAGATTTATAGCCTGCCCTGCTCGTACACACCTTTTTCAGAACTGGCCACAGGTTTTCTATTGGGTTGAGATCGGGGCTTTAAGATGGCTACTCCAATAAAATTACTTTGTCTTCAACCCGTTTTGTAACAGATTTTGTGGTTTGACTGACATCACTGTCTAATAGATGGCCAATTTGCACCCAAGCTTTACCATTCTATTTCTTGACCCGAGGTCAGGGTTCTCAAACTCCATTCCTTGAGGGTCCTGAACGTGTCCTAGTTATATTATTCAGCCATGTTTAGCAGAGATTTAAATGATGCAGGGCACCAGCCTTCTAGAAGACTCAACTGCAATATTTCCTCACAATGTTCTTCCCAGCCAAAACACTCACTGAGCAATGATGCTGCCTGCCCTGTACTTACTCCAACAGTAGGGATTGTGTTTTCAGGTTGGAAATCTTCATGTCTGAATTTGCAAACTGTGATCTGTTTTTTATGTTGTTTTTGGAGTAAACGGCCTTTCCATCTGACTTGTCAACAGACTTTTTATTTATTTTTTCATTTATACAGGTTATCTCAGAGATTCAAGATCTCAATTACAAGAGAGACCTCTTTTTATCAAATTAAAACAAACTAATAAATGAAGAGCAAGTTTTGCAGGAAGATTTTTCTATGTTTCTTAAAAGAAACTTAAAATGTTTCACTTTAGATAGCTTTAGATACTGCTGAAGAGAGCTCCAAGTTGACGAGGCAGATCATGAAAATGCTTTTTTTCTAGTTCTTATCATACTAATGGAGCACTGAAAGAGATGAAGTCCTGAGAATGAAGTCTGTTTAAGTAACACATAGGGGGAAACATAAGGTAGGAACAATCCAAAAAAAGGTTTGTGGATTGGAAATATACCAATGCATGAATCTTTGGATTGATAATGATGGCCAGTTGACCTGAAAATATAACGCACAGTGATGAGTAGGGAATTTATATCCTGTTATAAACTGCAATATTCCATGAGAAACAGCATTCAAGGTTTTAGCCAATCGTGATATTAAAAGAAAATGTTGTAAGCAGCAGCCACCATGAGAAACCACAAGTTTATGCTAGTCAAGGCACTACTTGCTGTTCTTCTTTTAAATAATAAATTGTGGATTCTGACAAAACAGATGTGATAGCAGCAGCTATGCAAGCGTCCTCCTGGGCTGCCATGTTTATTTTGGTTTGGCTGAAGGGTTAGCAGCTCTTGCTTTAGTCACAGCTGGTATTTACCGCCTTAAACCATAATGCAACAACGTGATTGGCTTGAACCGTTTTCGGTTTGGGCCTGAACGACTGAGATGGGAGCGGCACAAGAAAGCCCCCGTTGTGCGAGAATTCAGCTTGCAGGCAAGGTTACAACTGTTGTGATGTTTAGTATTCTGACAACAGACCGCTGTGATGCACACATTGTCTATGATTTGACAGATAATTAGAAAACCAACTTACAGTGTTATCTGATGAACCAATATCTGACAGCTTTGCCTAGACAAGTTAATGAAAAGGGCAGCTCAGTAGTTATTGGCATTCAAGGCCTCAACAATGTAATTTACAGCATTAATGGTGGCTCTACCTGCATAGTGCTGTTTCCTGAAACCAGACTGATATCATGGCACGATTGGCTGTACACAAATATCCTTTTAGCTGATCATTCACAGGTTCCTTCCAAATATCTGGAATGGCGTTAGTTTGCAAAGAGAAAATCAAAATATGAGAGACTAGTTCAGCTGTAATTTCTGCTACTAAATGTGAAAATATGGGAAAAGTCTGTCGTGTCCCGCAGATTTATACGGATCAAGAACCTTTAGTGCCTTATAAACTATAGTGACAGATACATGTAAAAATTAGTTTCTATTAAGGGAGTAAATCATAGAGAAACTGAATCAACAATTGCATCAGACAAGGATCCTGAGGTCATGACATGTCTGTTTAAACAATTAAGCATCTCTGACTTCTCTGATACCACAGCAGGGTTTTTAGTTGATCAGGAAAACTCTGCGAATTCAGAGTTTTAATAGTTTGACAGCATTCCTTTGGATTATTTAGACATTTTGTAATCTGGGAAGTATTATACGGTCATAAAAATAGTCAGAGGCAAAATCAGTTTCATCATATAGACAAATGTGCTTCCAATTATGATGAAAGAAATCATAATGGAAGGCCTGTTCACTATAATGCCCTTCAGTTCTATTTCAGATAAAAACAGCCTTAAGCAAGAACTGTTGTTGAGTATTTATGCAGCCTGTTAGTGATGAGAAGATAAAGAAGAGATCATTTGTCTGGGTATTTGGTGCGAGTAGGACTACATTTAACCTGATTTAAAGTCTAAAATAAAATAAAAAACATTTATGTATATGTATGTACTGGATGTAAACCTCTTTCAATTGTATGTTATTCAAGCAAATCAAATGTAACATTTAAGAGGAAACAATACATCTGATTGAAACAGTTATGAACCATGTGTGAATGGATGGCATTCTTATTAGGTTTTGTTTCAATTGTACTATTTTTGTTATTTTTAATGCACATGCAGTAATGTTTAAATGGTAGGAACAAAGTCAGCATGTACAAGTTGGATTCTTTTTAATGGATAATTGTATAAGTACACCAGAAGAACGCAAGGTTTTAACTTAATTGTACTCAAATAACAAACTACCATATCTGTTATAGAAATACAGTAATTTTTACATATTAGTTTTTTTAAACAAAAAAATAATATGTATTTTTAATACTATCATCAACACTAATGTACATTACTCCTACTGGGCTGTGGTGGAACAGGTGAGATTTAAAGAACAGTTTTGTCAGAAACTATAGTGTTAAAACAGTTTCCATCACACAGACCGAAATAAGATTAAATACTCAAACTTTTATTTTAAAGTTATTGTAATTCTTTACTGTTAGAAAGTCAAAAAAGGGAGTTAACAGCCCTCAACTTATCCAACACACTACAGCAAGACTTCTGATTTCTCCCATTTTAGTTTCCCTTCTTTGGCTCCGTGTTAAATCCAGCATATGATTTACATTACTACTCACATTTAAAGCACTCAATAATTAGGCGTCATCATACACCCAAAATCTGATTGTTCCATATCTTCCCAATAGAGCACTTCGCTCTCAAATTCCAGGTTTTCTGGTGATTGCTACATTTTCTACAAGTAGAACGTCCGCCAGCTTGGATTTTGGCTGAGGTTGTACTGCTTGGAGATCTCTCCCAGGCCTGCTTGGGTTTTCACCAGTTACTATGCTTTCCTCTCATTGATTTCAGGATTGGACACTCCAGTTCAGTCTTGTAGTATTGCAAACTTGAAACAAGAGATCATCAAATGCAATCCAGATACATAAAAATTAAAATGGACCCTTAATTTCTGAACTCAACAAATCGGAATCACAATTTAAATACCAGCTTTGGTGCCACTAACCAGCCATGTTTTATGGCCATGTTTTCTAACAATCCATAGTCACTGTCATGTGGACATCATATTAAGCATAAGATAACTTTCAGACAAGTTTTATTTTGCTCTAACTATTATATCGTAATTTATTCAAGCTGGGGAAATGGTATGCGTTGACAACCTTTAGCACTTATCTCTTTAAATACACTACAACAATTATACAAAACATACTGTAACAGAGTATCTTAGTGTATCTAAGTATGAGGCCTCTGACAACCAGCTTTTGCTAAAACTCGTATTTAAAAATGTCTGCATTTAAGGCTGTACGTCATATTTTTTATTGCTAACTAATCTAAAAAGCATTCTGTTACAAAAAAAGCTGACTTAGTAACTTGTATAGCATTATTATTCGGGTACTGATAAATTAGCTTTCAGTGTCATGTGATAGTTAATTACACTTTTATTTTAATGGATTACACATTATTGGTACTTTAAAGAGCTAGTTGTTAAACTTGAGAAAAATCTCAGTTTTTCATACCTTATTCAGCTACTAAAGGAGGACCGACTACCTCTTGTCTTATACTTCTGGATAAGTGAGACACATAAGAGACAAGACTGGGCTCATCCTATAAGTGTCCCTCTCTGTAGATCTACAAAACACACATGCACACACTTTCAGACACTCACACACACACACACACACACACACACACACACACACACACACACACACACACACGCTGCAATCTCTTGTCTTTCCATCTGGTAAAGTGGGCTGTTGTGATTGATTTGTGGATTTGCTCCCTCTTTTTTTCCCTCCATTTAAGTGAAATAATGTATGGAAGCAATCTGGCGACAGACATTTTGGAAAATCTATTTGAAATCATTTCACTTGAAGCCACGGCAGTTTGTCTTCTTAGGGGAGAGGACCAAAGTATAATTGTCTGCAGTCTAGTAAAACACAGTATAACTGCCATCACACTTGACTGAGCTTATAGCCAGCTAGTCCCGTGGCCTCTAGAAGATAGAGCAGTTAATGTTCCCTTTTATTTTAGAGGATATGTCACTTGTATCGCAGATTTATACCATGATACAGCAATTTTGTCCAAACAGATGGATAATGGTGTCACCAGCAAAAAAAAAGCCCTGTTTTATTGGGTTTAGAGCATATTGTTTAGATAGGGGACTGTGCCGAACAGATCCTGTAGCATTTTCTCTCTTTATCTCTCTAATCTTGCCCGTATTAGATTTGATCATTTTAGTTTGAAAGAGGAAAATGTGGCTGTAATGGCTTCCTAATAGCAAACACAAGGGATACAAATCCAGGGACCTTGTTCTCTAGTGCTTCCATAAGCACCACTGATTTATAGAGGTCTTTATGACAGAAAAGAAAATGATCTGCTGCAGGTATAAATCAGGTGAGGAGTAGGAAATTGAACTTAGATATCATCTTGTCAGATGCTTAATGCTCTTCCTCCTGTCACATTCGATAGGACCAATTTGGAGAATCCTGCAGAGGTAAAAAGAAGACAATTAACAATGACAGTGTGGTAATAGATGAAGCTATAAAATGAACCCTGCTGCCTGCAGGATGCTTTGTATGATTTCCACATGAGGTGGTGAAAGCAGTTTGCCGTTTTAGCCTTCCGTTTATTCCCCTCTCTTTTCAGTTTTTAGTATTCTTTTG